>NW_026863181.1:0-186384 GCF_026571515.1 Ruditapes philippinarum
ATGCTCTGGACGGACACTCAGACAGGAGAGACGGACAAACAGACAGACGGATAGACGGAGAGCATAGCTAAAATCCCCTACCCGCTACGCGACAGGGGATAAAAATGCACGAAACAAACAAGTAATTCTTGTACAAAATTATCGTTAGATAAATAACCTTTAGATGATATTTATTCATTGAAGTAAAATAAAACAACAAAATATTTTTCCAATAAGGGGTACACATTTTACTATTTACAAAAAAAACAACAATTATTTTACCATATGTATTCATCATATAATCAATAATTTAACGTAAAGGCAATGAAACAATACCAAAAACAAAGTCAATAAACCAATACCACAAATAAAGTTATCTAAGTCTCCATATCAGTAGGCACAAATGTCTATCAGTACACTGTTCTGATAGCTTTACACATTAGTACAGTATGAGAGGGGTGTTCTGTGTGCATGAAAGGTCCCCTACTATTTTATGTATCTGTTAGAACTTAGAGGAATATCTGAATTGTATGAATATCGAGGGTGAAAGTTTCAAGTCATGTTTTAGAAAAAAATGACTGCACTGTAAAAAGATGATACATTATAATTAAACAATAAGTTGCACGCAACTATCTTTATCTGAATCGTTATCTGATTCACAGTTAAGCATTAAAGTCTCTTGATTTTCTAAACCCCTGTTTTTAGCAACGATAAATGACAGTTTTGGTTCCTGCTACAGTTGTTTCTACTATGCAGATCAACACTGGCGTCCCTTGTAAAGAGATTATAACTAGATATTATAATAATCACAAACTAAAAAAAATCTCATGTATAAGTGAAAGTAAAACTCATCGAAAACTTTTATGACCCCTGTGCAATCCATAGCCTTCAATTTTCTTTTTTTTTTTGCCAACAGCGTCACACAGTGTCAGTTATAATGTTTTCATCATACTAAGTAATAATAGAACATGTTAAGTTACATTAATGTCTTGCAAATATAATGTAAAATGAAGTAGTAAGTATATTTTGGTGAAGAAATACTTAATTGGTGTATGTCTCGTATGTTCGTTACAGTAAAAATACTGTATATGATCAAAATATGTTTTGCTCTGTAGCATCTGGAATAGGAAACGCACGTTGAACGAAGAAATCCATCCATGAATCCGGCAGAACATTATTAAGCACAGCAAGCACCTATGAAAAAACAATAAAGAAAATGAATAATGCGTTTTAGATAAAAAAAATCTCATTTACGTATCAAAATCGATGTGAAGACATACAGTAATATCTTCCGGATGGTCGCAATAGGCGTTATTGTTATCCATTTTCCAAAATATATAAATACTTGAAACAATCGGAACAAAGTGATCAATAATAGTTACATTGACTTACACAATACTCGTCAGAAACACAATAGTTTCCATGTACAAGGTACCGGAGCTTAGGACTGACGTTTTCCATAGCGTCCTGCAAAGCATCTAAAACAGGTTCCCTGGAAAGGTTGCTGCTATTTTTTACACGGTAGAAGTTATGTATCAGACTGTCTATGTATTTTCTATCATAACATGTTTTGATATGTTTAGGGGCCTTGAACCATGCTTCGTAAAGATTTGCTTCGGCATCTGTACCCTGAAAACATAAGACTGATTGGAATTTCTCAGGTAAAATAGTATATTGATAGCTTTTAAGACACACTTTATTAAAAAATATATGATGGAATGTTTTAAACACATGTAAACATGTTTAAGAATGCATTATTTGATTGCTGTGAAAAGTAGGGGAATGTTAGATATTTATTGACCTTTCAAATATTACATTACTTTTTAAATACACATTAAAAAATCAATTCAAATCAACCTACACTTATTGGCAAAATGTACAGTACATGTATTACATTCTTCTTCAGATGCTAAAACGATTGCATGAATCATACACGAAGAAAACACTATTCAATAGATAAAGATCTACATATTTATTACATTGTCGATTGTCCCCATCCCAGTTATTCCTGCAAAATGTCCGGGCTCTATTATAACAACCTTGATACCAAATCTGCACATTTCTCTGCGTAGAATGTCAGAGAAAGCTTCGACTGCCCATTGTGTAATGGTAGAGGGAGCGTCAGAAGGTAAAGCTATTCGCCCTTTTGCACTTGTTACGTTTATTACTCTACCTTGAAATAAATACAAATCATACCAGATCTCAATATTTGAAAATATGTTAAACTTCATATCCATCACTTATTTTGTAGAGTAATAGACTAATAGTGTCTGTTTTGGTCGATCTTTTAAAATACGAGCCTTGTTTTATTGTTGAAATCAAGCCCCAACACTTGTTTGAAGAAAAAATAATGCTTTAAGCTTCATATTCATTTAGCACCAGAGAGTAATGAACTGTGTTTATAAAAAAATGTTTAGTCAAAACTACACAAAAAAGCTAGCTATTTCTATCTTAGTTTTATATAAAGCAGGTCTCTAGAAAAAAATAACAACAACAACAGCTTACAAACGTAATAATTGTGTTTATTCACATTTATCTTAATACATCGATCTTATTTCATTTATCAATGAACGTTGTACAAGGGGTGTTAAAATATGAATGCAACTAGGCCAATATCTCGCTTTTACCCACGAACTACGTACATGTTTCGCATAGATGGTTGTGTAAGCTCTCAATTGACGCAGTACATGTGTAAATCAGTTCAGTCTAGCTTTGACAATAGCTCGATTAACGCTATCTTCTCGTGTATACTAAAGCTAAAAGGTTGGGAAAAGGTCTCCATTCACTGACAAAATAGGTCAACAACCGCTGTATTCTTGGTATACTGGCGAAAGACATATCTAATAAAATCTGGCGTGTTTATGGGAACAATGAACTTTCTTTTTCATCTGTCACACGACGGTTTAAAATGGTTTGGACTTAGTAAAAAGATGCACCTCATGCACGCCGTCCGAAAACTGCAACTTCACCAAAAATGGTTGAAAAGGTAAAGGATTTGATTGCTACTAATGCAAGATTTACAAGTAGGTATATAGTTAAATGCGTTGATATCTCTGTAGGAGCCTCTCATACTATTCTCAGACGTAATTTAAAAATGAGAAGGATAAGTGCCAGATGGATACCACAAAGAACAAAAACTTGCTCGGGTAAGAATCTCCAAAACAATTGTTGAAACAGTTCCCTGAATAACACAATAGATCTTTCGCAAATATCATCACTGGCGATAATACGTTGGTTCACTTAAATGAGCCCAAGCGAATGATACATAACAAAATATGGGCAATCAAAGGAAGTCAAAGACGCGCAAAACGCGCCATGAGCGTCAAAAAGGTCATGTATGTAATTATCTTTACCAAACAAGGTCCTGCTATTCAAATTGAAGTTCCAAAGGGTAAATCTGTAAATGCCAAGTTTTACAAAGCCAAGATCTTTCATAAATTAAGGAAATACTTCAAAAACAATCGACCAGCAACTGGTTTCCGTGGTGTCAGGTTGTTGCATATCTGATAACAGGAAAATATGGCCGAGCTTCCTCAATCTCCTTATTTGCCGCTTTGACTTTTTCCTATTTTCGAGGCTCAAAAAGCACCTTGCTGGAAGAAAATATCAAACGCGAAAAAATCTCGGTTTGGCTATTTTCCAGTGTCTGAACAGTATACCTCGAAAAGATTATGAAAACGCATTTAAAATTGGATTAAAAGACTAAAACTTTGTATATCACATGGTGGTGAGTATTTTGAAGGATTGAGATAATTATTTTGGCACTGTTTGTTAAGCACTTCTGAAAATTGACCCAGTTGCATTCATATTTGAACACCTCTCGTATACCTTTTGATTTCCGGATAAAGGGCAGAAAAGCTTTTGTAACTCGGATCATTCCGAAAAGGTTAACTTCTGCAATACGCTGCATAGTCTCAATTAGTGCAATTTCAATATCTCCGGTAAACGCCACGCCCGCAATGTTAATGACTGCCCAAAGTTCTGAAATGATTATTATTTACATATCTTAACAATTCAATCTACAAGTAATTTACAATACGGTTAACTCAATCGTGTGAAGGAAGCTTGGTCACACATTTGGTACACCCCACTACATCCCTAAAATAACCTCATTTTTTTACAGAACAAAAGCTTAATGACATAATGTACATTTCAACGAAATATCACATATAAAATATCAAACTGATATACTATACTTATCTTTACAAGATATTAAACATGCCATGGGGACCAACTTGTTTGATTTCCAGTGCTTACCTCCCATATGAGGACGATATTGGAGGTAAGATTGGCAATTTTGAATTTGTGAGTTATTCCGACCGAAGGCCGATCTGTTTTCAGTTTGACTAAATTACAATGTACTGGGAAGAACTGAATATAAGAAGAGTTTTCAATGGTTATTTTAAAATTACAAAATGAAATCTGGGAATCTCATTGGCCATTCTAAAATAAAATGTAAAGGAGAGTTCTAAACTAAAATGTAAAGGATAATTCTTGCCATTATGAAATAAAATGTAAAGGATAGTTCTAAGCCAAACCGTAAAGTACAGTTTGCCATTATGAAATAAAATGAAGAGGATAGTTCTAAAGTAAAATGTAAAGGATAGTTCTTGCCAATATGAAGTAAAATGTAAAGAATAGATCTAAAATTAAATGTACAGGACAGTTCTTTAACTTTCTAGTTCATTTGCTCAGATATTTAAGACCTGTAAAATAATACTCCTTGCATTTTCTAGTGAACAGTTTATTTAACTTACTGAGTTTATTTTGCACAAGATCTGAGCAAAAAATGATAATTATATCAGAACTTATCAGGTATTCTTAGTTTATGATGTACAATAAGTGTCTAATACTAGTATATTATATGCTAACTGATGAGTTTAAATGAAATAATGTTTATAATTTTTATATAAACAGTCAGCAATTAATAAATGACATTTTTCTTAGAGTTAAAAGGATATCAAAAAGTTAATGTGTCCTCATTTGTCTCTGCGAGCTGAGCTCCACGTGCATTATCTATGTAATAAATTTGAATGTATCCTCACATTGCTACAGTGTTATCAGCCTTTTTAGAAACACCTGACCTGGTTAATAAAAATATGCCAATCACAATTTTCACTATCAGCACCATTTTCTTCATGAAAAAGCGGCTACACTAATTATTGCCGAGTAAGAGCCTATTAGCAGTTATGTATGGGTAAGAGTTCGTATTAACAGTCCTACGCATAAACCCAAAATTTCCAGTTTTCCCCAAAATTTCCTATCTCTGGTCAGTGATGAGCATTTAATTATAATTACATGGCTTGTCACTGTATTACTGATAGCAGCACCCTTGAATGTTTTATGATCCTATCATGTTTCAAGAATGTATAGTTTAAGCTGGAAGACATGTAGAGAACATTTTAGATGTAAAGAAAAACTGAGATTTAACTTTTTAGTGTAAAGAGATACATACAATTTTTAATAATAGTTAAAGACAAAAAAAATTGGATTACATTAAAAAAAGGTTTTAAATCACTTACAACTCACAATGAAAATACTTGTGTAAATTACTTTCATATTAAAGGCATATCATACCTCAGTGATTTACATTATTTCCCTTTTTCAGAAGGAGCAAAATAATGTTTAGTAATAATGATAATTGATTCAAAGCATTATTGAAGCTAATATATCAATCTAGTAGGAAAAGAGATGAATGTGATTTTTTTTTAAAAAAGTTACCAAAATGATACAAGCAAAAGTAAATAAAGTTTTTAAAGTAAAATTCTAAATTCAAAGAGGAATTTTTTCTTGAAATAAGGATGCTAGAGTTATAAACCTTGTCATGCATGATGTAAGTAATGACAAAGGACAATTATCTTAAGTCTAGAGTTGATGTCATTTATAATAACAAAGATAATTCTTAGAAATATATTAATTTTCAATAAATCCCTAATTCAAAAATGAAATGGAGATAATTCTAGAAATACAGGACTTGATTTATAAATCTAATCGCACCTGATATAGGTGTTGTTAAGAAACATTTTTATGCCGCCGAAGGGAGGCATATTAAAATCGCACCGTCCCTCTATGTCTGGACGATCGTCTGTCTGTGCGTCCCCACTTCATTCTTGTCTGGACTGTACCTTTGTCATGCATGGAATGATATTGAAATAACTAGGCATTAATGTCTACCACATTAAGACGATGTGTCGCGTCCAAGAATTACGTCCTACCTCAGAGGTCATGGTCACACTAACATTTGAAGTTTCACTTTATCACAAAAAAAGTTTATAGGTTCACACATATGTGTCCGGAATGTAACTTTGTCATGCATGGAATAATTTTAGAATAACTTGGCATAAATGTCTACCACATCAAGACGATGTGTCGCGTCCACTTATCACGCCCCTACCTCAAAGGTCAAGGTCACACTACCATTTTGAAGTTCACTATATCAAAATTAGAGTTTATAGTTACACACATTCGTGTCCGGACTGTCATGCATCTAAGGATTACAAAATAACTAGGCATTAATATCTTCCACATCAAGACGACATGTCGTGACTAAAACCCCTATCCCTACCTTCAAGGTCAAGGTCATACTTATAGTTTGAAGGTATTCATTCATAAATCGAGAAGAGTTTGAAGATACACATTCATGTCCGGACTGCAACTTTGTCATGCATGGAAAGATTTTATAATAACTTGGCACAAATGTCTACCACATCTGGACAATGTATCGCAGCTAAGGCTCATGTCTGTCTGTGTGTCCCCACTTACACAACAATCATGTCCAGTAGGTATGAAACTTTGCCATGCATTGCGGGATTTTGAAATAACTAAGGAAAATTCTAAGTATAAAGGGATGATAATTCTGAAAATATTGATGTTAGAGTTATGAATCTTGCCATGTTATTATTTAAAGTTATAAAATATCATTTTTTATTTTAATAAAAGGTTAAATGGGGGAAATAATCCTGGAAATATTCATGCTACAATTATGAATCTTGTCACACATGATAAGGAAATATATTTGAAGTTAGAAGTTGATACCTTAAGAAATAAAAAAGAAAGTAAAAAGTAACATTTTTTGAGAGAAAAAAAGTTCATGTGGAGATAATTCTGGAAAAATTGGTGTTAGAGTTAAAAAAACAACATTGTCACATGTTTGAAGTTTAAAGTCAATACTTTAATATGAAATAAAGATGTTAGAGTAAAATATAACATTATTTTAAGTTCAAGGGGATAAAGTTCTGGAGATACTGGTTTTAGAGTTTTGCACCTTATCAAATGATGTGGATGATGAGGAGGAATATATATTTGAAATTGATACCTTAATAAATCAAGAAGTTATAGGCGCATAAACATTAATTTAAAGCATGGACACTGACGTCGACTTGCAAACCGAGGTGAATAGGACAACTCACAATATTCTTAGAATAGTCGAGCTAATAATAAATATATCACTTATCTGGTCATTTTAGTTAAGAGTCTTGCACTTTGCAGTAAAAGATACATATATGAACAGTTTTTTTGTTTTTGTTTTTTAGCAGGCCGGGAGGGGGGTTCAGTCAGTAACATGAGTAACAGTATGAGTAATGAGTATTTATTATTAATTAAAAAAAATATCGTATGTTATAAAGTATATTTACAAATAATTGCTAAGTTTCACAATTTAATTGGCAACATACCCATTTACAAAAGAAAGGAGAGAAAAACATTGATGAATTTAGTGAGTGTATCTTCTAAAGAAATTTGATCCTTCAACGTTGGGGCCATTAGATAAGAATACAGAGGGGCAAATAATAATGACAAAACTCTCAACTCGGTGGACGTGTTAATGGGAGACATACAGCTATAGTGATTTACTAGCTGATAAGCCCTTACTGAGATTCAGCAAGCTGGAAGGGTATTATGCGTAGGACTGTTAAGACGACCGTAGGGAGTCTTATCGAACTCTTACCCATATAACTGCAAATCGGCTCTTACAACTCGATATCAGATAAAAATATAGAAAGTGTCACCTCTTTAATTAAGCATAACATTATTTTTCCCCAGCAGTCACGTACAAACAAGGATGGGGTCCAATTACTTAATCTCGCATGTAAAACAATGAGTTTTCAACAATACCTACGATTGTTAATGCAACTCATTCCTGTCATATGAAACAAAATAATGTTTTGCTTACTTTTTCTAGAAAATATAAACAGTCAGCAATTAATAATTGACATTTTTCTAAGAGTTAAAAGGATATCAAAAATGTTACTGTGTTCTCATTTGTCTCTGCGAGCTGAGCTCCACGTGCATTATCTATGTAATAACAGAAATTTGAATGTATCCTCACATTGCTACAGTGTTATCAGCCTTTTTAGAAACACCTGACCTGGCTAATTAAAATATGCCAATCACAATTTTCACTATCAGCACTGGTTTCTTCATGAAAAAGCGGCTACACTAATTACTGCCGAGTAAGAGCTGATTTGCAGTTATTTTGTTTTATATGACAGGAATGAATTGCATTAACAATCGTAGGTATTGTTGAAAACTCATTGTTTTACATGCCAGATTAAGTAATTGGACCCCATCCTTTTTTGTACGTGACTGCTGGGGAAAAACAATGTTATGCTTAATTAAAGAGGTGACACTTTCTATATTTTTTATCATATTTTTTATCTGATATCAAGTTGTGAGAGCCGATTTGCAGTTATATGGGTAAGAGTTTGATAAGACTCCCTACGGTCGTCTTAATACAAACTCTTACCCATACTTAAATCAACTTAGATAGTTTCGAAAATAAGTATGGGTCAGAGTTTGTATTAAGACGACCGTCGGGAGTCTTATCGAACTCTTACCCCTATAACAGCAAATCGGCTCTAACAACTCGTTATCTTTCTACCCATAAAAGTGCCAATAAGTGCTTAAGAACGTCAATTAAATGAATCATTCGTAACTTCAGAATAGTTTTAGTGTAATCTATAATATATACAAACCCCAATTCGTTAAGTAGCGTGTATGTACATATATCCTTGTCTCCTAAAATTTCAGTCTATTTATGACGAAACATTTGGTGCAACTGTGCTTAAAATTCAATGAAACCTTGGTCACCAATGCTTCATATGTATAAGCCAGACCTTGCCAATTTCTTATCTTTCATGTAAAGAATAAAGATATTCAAATGTATATCTAAGTAAGAGGGGTACAGCTTCTAAAGAAATGTCAAAATTTATAAGATAGATTTCAACCTCATTTTCCCGGATTGCTAGGGACTACAATGTACCTGAGTCGGCAATCTTTGATTCTACAACTTCCACGGCATCTTGAACACTTGTTTCACTTGTAACATCTAAAAGAATAACATGAAGTCTTCCTCCTCCTCCTTTCTGCCAGAGATCATTTGCCCCTTCAGGTGTCAAACAGCCAGCAAACACTATGAAGCCGGTGTTGACAAATTGCAACGCTGCATCGTGTCCTAAACCTTTAATGTATAAAATATTTTATGACGATGTTCGAAAGTATCTTTCTATATCAAAAGCAAGTGATAGTTTTGTAACCTTCCCAAACTGCATTGGGTTTCAATATACTAGTAACCTGTATGAATTCAATAGCATGAAATACCTGCATGCTTCTGGTTTGAAACGATATAATTATTGCAAATTAAATGCAAGTAAAAGAAACTTATTCAAAAGTAGTAACGCAGTACTTACAAGACATACTTGAAATGGCGTGAAAAAGTTGTAATAGGTCATATGGATCAATTTTAGAATATTTAACATTTCAGTGTGTTAAAAAATTACTTGTAAATATATATAACATAAACGCAGAGAAAAACGTACAGAAATACGGTATAAGTAACAACCTAAAATGCTCCAGATTCAACTATCGATATCAGATTGGCAAGATATTCAACAAGCTGTGAACAGAACATGCTACTCAAATTAGCAAATTATTGATAAACAATAGTTTAGTGCTTTATAGTGGTATATTGGACATTGTTTCAAATGACCCAATATTTAACTACATTTGCACCAATTTAAAGATCCTATAACACAAATTGTTAATGGTTTTATAACATAAATATGATGCTCAAATTAAGATTTATCAATTTTGCAAGTTCCAAAAAAGCATTATTTATTAAGATATTACCAAAATTAATACTTCATGTAAATAAAGGGAGGTAATAAAAATATGTTCTATCAAGTCTAAGTCAAATTTTTCAATAAGAAATGAATGCATATATTTTAATTATTACATATAATATGTACAAATATTTGCAGTACATATTTTACATATTCTTTGATGTTTGAAAATTATTTCATAAGCATAATTATATACATATATATAATTTTACTTAAGTGTGGTATACAACCTCAATTACAACATACAAGATCTTAAAGTTTGGTTATAATAATGTTAATTTAACGTTGTTCATGTTGTATGTTTTGTTTTTCGTGACAAGTATATTATGTACAATATTATATCTCAAATGAGATGTCCAGACTTGCGCATGAAATGATTCAATATCGGTTGTGTCTTCCGGACTTTGCGTAATACTGACCGATTTTTCCGATATATGCCGCCGTCATGATAGGAGCGGTCACTGTGTAATTTTACTATTTTTCCAAGTTTCCGCGTTTTTCCTATTTTAATGCGTACTGATTGATTCAAGGACAAAGATGGCAAATATTTTGCATTTTTGTCTTAATTAACCTTTTGTTTGTCTTTCGATTTTCTTTCATAAGACTGCGCACTTTTGAGTTATTTACTAAAATGGGTACCAGCGCTTTATTTGTAACTGGCACAATGGATTTTATTCTCCAGCCGTAGGAGAATAACCGCACTCAAGAGGTGTATTGCGGTATTATAGTAATGCAATGTAAATGCTTGTGCTTGTATCTTCAGCCTTTTGCATAAGTTTTTTTCGCGATACCTAGAACCTTTTTCAGTAAGACCGTTCGACTTGGGATATCCGGGGGATGAAGTTCTGTGTTCGAACCCTCACTGTTTAGCGAAATTCTTTGAATTCTGAGCTTTTGACTACCATTGACTGAGACAAATGCTTCAGGTATTTTGATGTAGTGTTTGGTGGATAGTCTACTTCAAACAATTTCGAATTGTAATATATAGTCAATAGATACTCTTTACCTTTAAAATAGAACAGGTCTGCTGCTTTTTTTGGTAAGGTCTGTCAGGGAATTCTGTGGTCATTAGCGGTTCTTTAGTGTTTGCGTCGCGGTATGTAAGACATATGCTACATTGCTAACATTTTCTTTTATTTGTTTGTACATGCCTGGCAAAAATAAAAATCTTTTGCACGTTCAAGTGTTTTCGTAATTCCCATGTGACCTGTATGAAAATCTGGAAACAAAGTGATCCCTCGGAAGCATTAATCACAACAAAATTACATAAGAATAAACTTTCTGTACAAGTTCATTTCTCAAGTTTTTCGGTATTTCAATCGTATGACCCCGAAATATTAGGTCATTTTCTGTGCTTTCAATATCGCGGTGGTTCTAGAAATGAAGCATTGATGATTACTCGTACTTTGCTCTAGAATCTTGCCAACCGTTTAATATAGTCTCTTTCAGAATTTTTATTTGTGCGTCTTTGCACGTTTTGGCGCGAAAATTTCCTATTCGTCGGTCTGCACGTAATTATCAAGCTTGTCAGACATATTTATGTATGTATCAGGGACACATTGTCGTGATAGGCAGTCACTAACTGGTATTTCTTTACCAGGCATGTGCTTAACGATTAACTGATATTTAGACAGAGCTAGTAGCATTCTAGATAATCTAGACGGTGCTGCGGACATTGTTTTTTATAATGGCAGAAATTGTTTTGTGATGCAGTGCACGATAACTTCTCTACCATAAGTGAATTGATTGATGAAACCGTTTACATCCGAACGAAATTCCAAGCATTTCTTTTTCAATGACAGCATAACCGATTTCAGTTTGCGGCAGGCTTTTGCTTGCGAATGCGATAGGTTAATTTTCTTGAAAAAGACAACAAGCAACTCCGAACTTCGAAGCGTCCGTTTCAAGTATAAGCGGCTTTGTCGGGTCATAGTGATCGAGTACCGGTGCTCTGTTATAATATCTTTGACCTCAGAAAATTCTCGGTCATGAACATGGTCCCTAATAAACTCTGCATCTTTTTTTCAAGAGGCTCCGTAAGGGGACTGTATTTTCTGCTAGATTTGGCGCGAATTTAGAGAGATATTTGACCTCCCAAGAGTCTTTCGATCTTTTTGCGGTTTTTGGGGATTGGCAATTTCATAATTGCTTCGATCATAGACGGGTCAGCTTTTAACCCACTTTCTGTGATATGACCAAAAAATGGTACCGATTTTGCGCCAATGGTGCATTTTTGTCCATTAAACCTGATACTTGCTCGCGCGCGCATAATACGACCTGTGTTTGACGTTTATCATGTTCACCTTGCGTGCTTCGCCTTAATAAAATATCATCAAAAAGAGGGTGAATTCCGTTTATTCCTTCGGATACCTGATTGACCTTTTGACAAAGTATATCACTTGATGATATACCGTATGGTAACCTTAAGTACCTCTTTCTACTGAAAGGAGTAGCAAATGTTAACTTAATGCAAACTTAAGACGATTGTTTGACAAGTTGTACAGACCAATATGCATGAGTAAGATCTAGCATGATAAAGTATTTAGCTCCAGCAAGCTTTACTGTTAAGTCATCAAGTGTTGATGTGACATAATGAGGTCTTCATATTGCGTCATTGATCTAGGCAAATACGTTATTTTCCGTTCGGTTTTTCGACTACTACAATGGGGTCTGTACCCAGTCCGTAGGTTCCATCCCTGGCGTCTTTGACCATTTGCTCAACCTCTTGCTTAAGTCGCTATTTGAGCGCTTCCGGTACACGTCTCGGAGGTGTAATTACTGGAATAGCGTCATCACGCAGGTGTAGTTAGTTTTTACAGGGAGTATGCCTACACCCCTGAACAAATCACCGTATTCAGACATTTCTGATTATTTAGTCATGTACTGAGTATTTTGGCAATTAATGTCATATGTGAGTTTAATTATACCAAGGTCAATGGAGTCTGTAATCCTATAAGCGATGGAGCGTCACTGTTTACGACATAGAAATCTACAGTAACTTGTACGGTACGATAGCTACAGGTTAAACTGATCTTTCCTATTACTTCAATTGTATCACCTGAGTAAGAGACAAATTTAGAATCGGGGACTTGCAAAAGGATTCTCATGTGCAGCGATTCAAATTTGCGCTTATAGAGTATGTTAACGCTGCTACCTGTATCAAGTTTAAAATTATTGCTTTTGCATTTCGGGCCAATCTTAATCTCAACAAACGCGCGGGATTGGCGATGTTTTGTGACTTACCGTGTCAATGAAATAGTTATCAATACAAGAGTCATCACTTTTTTTCACTTAAATTGTTAGACAATTCATGGACATATTTTTGTTTGGTTGAACGGCATACTTTTGATCAATTGTTGTACATTTCACATGATTTGCACTGCTGTCCATGTGCCGGGCATTTCCTTCTTTGTGTGATGTCATGGTATGTTCCACAATTTCTACAGGCAGTAGTTTAAACTTCGGTTTCGTGTCGATCCTGTTAGCGCTGTGCTCGGTGTTGGCACGACCACGCCTTCGTGCATGTTTGACGTAATTTACATCTTTTCGCGAGTTAAGAATGTCCATTTGTTTTTTACAGTTTTCAAAATTTTGTGAGATTTGGATTGCTTTGTCCAATGATAATGATTCTCCTTCGTTAATTAATTCTCCCTTAGTTTTTGGTTGTTCACCCCGAAAAACATGCGGTCTCTGATCATTTCGTCTTTTGTTCCATCTTGGTATCTGCATTCGTTGTCTTTCAGTTTTAATCTTGTGACGAATTGGTTTATATTTTTATCACCCTCCCATTCGTCATTAAATTGGTACCTTGCAAAAATTTGGTTTAGTTTAGGTTGAATGTGATTTTGAAATTTTGCGAAGTATGTGTCGATCTTTTTTCTATCATCTGCGTTTAAATTCCAGGATTGCATAATATCTTGCACCTTTTCTCCTACCCATATAAGTAGGTACGATATTCTTTCTTCCTCTGATTTTTCTTAAGAGGTCCACTGAATATTAGTTTGACATTTTCTTTCAATTTTTTTCCATGTTGAAGGTCATGTCCCAGTTCATGTTTGGTGGGTTATTCCAGAGAGTGTCATTTTGTTTATTTTTTATTAAAGTTTCAGTCAATATAATCCAATCCAAATATCAGGTGAAGCTAAATTTAATTTCCATCACTTCTGATACCATATTGTATGTTTTGATTTTGGTGACAAGTATATTATGTAGAATATTATATCTCAAATGAGATGTCAAGGTAAAATATACTACTGTATAATTTTAACTACATACACTGTATCGACGGAGGAAGGCACGTAACCTGAAGAAAGTAAACATTCCCAGTGCACATTTAAACTTGCTACAAATTTCTTAGCAGTCAACAATATAGGTGATTTACTGACACATAATATTATGCATGAATTCTTATATTAGGACGGACACTTAAAATGTTAATTATAAGTAAACTTAAACTTTAAGAATAATTGATAGTACAGAGTAATTACTTTTCAGCTGAAGCTAAAATTAAACAATTCTGTTAAATTATTAAAATAGATAATAGTGTAAAAATAAGACAAATTCTATTAATACCTACTACAAAAAAAAACATAATGTTTTTATGTTGGAGGTCATGTAAAAGTTAAATGTAAAGAATTTAATATGGTTACTTTTAAATATGACAATCCGTGGAAAGAATCCGGTGATCATCATCTTTTTTAAGGTTAAATACATTATCAAGATTTTTAACGGCATTTCCTAGTAATATATTTCTTTGTAGACATAGTAGACAGGAAACATGCAGCATCTGCAATATCTTTCAGTGTTTTCCTGAACGACATTATCTAAGGGGAAACCTATATAAAAAGTGTCATCATAAAAGTGATGACACTCAAGAAGCATTATCTGCTTGAAGGGATAGAGTGTATGCCGAGACTCAAGTTGACAGCAGTAGAGCTCAGTCTGTTTTAAAAGAAACTTTTCTTAGCTTTAACCCTAACCTTAATCTGAAATAGTTTTACATTGCGTTTTCAAATAAGTATTGTTCTTTCTCTTCATCAGTCATTGAACTACTTGTTCATATAATACATGCATATATCATATAATTATGATGAAAAAAAATGTTTTACTTACATTTATGAAATTGAGACTTGGACTTATTAATCAACAAGTTTTTGGCCTTCATATCTAGAAGTTTTCAATCAACCACTACTTCAATGTTTTAACGAAGACCAATTTCATTTTCTCAAACTTATTTCTATGAGAAAACTTCCTCATGAGATTTTTTTTTCTCAAAAATATGACCTATGAATTTCGAAAGCAATATATGTAAGCTATTTGATAAACAAATGTACAAAACTTTAAAAATAATGCCGGCTTCCGTTGTCATGAAATTTCAAACTTGTTATAAGTACTTCGAGTCAGACTTTTGTGTCCTTTTCAGATAAAGCTGGCTCTCTTTTGTCTGACCTTAATCATTATTTTCTAAGGTATCACACATCAAATTTATATACCTTTACACAAACTGTGTAGGTCTGTAAACATCTGGACATTTCATGTTTAAAATGTAAGTATGTTTTTTTGAGAAACATTCAGTATATTTTTCCTACATTCATGGCACCATAGCCGTTATTTTCCTATGAATTGCCCGTCTTCACTTCACACTTTAAATTTACAAGAACATGCTTCATGTCAAGTGTTATCTTAAGAGTAAAAAGATAAAGACTTTTCATAAGTCCTTTCTTTTCCTTTAACTTTTATTATTTAATCCGCATTTACTTAACAGTAGAAAAACATGTATTTTTTGGCTATGAACATTTGATATCTCAAGACATAACAGTACTTTGAATTGCATTTACAATATTTATAAACACAATGAATATTATTAAAGGATAATTGCAACCTGAAAAAGACTTGTAATGTTATCTAATACTTGAGCTTATCAGTTCTTAATGTGGTCAAGATGTGTGCAATAACAGCAGCCGTGTGTATGTTTACCTCGTTTAGTCAAGAGACGGCGGAGCTTATCAACAACTAAAGTCTGTTTCAAGATTCATCAATATAGAACAGTTTTGAAACAATTACATTTCTTAGTCTACATTTACTCACACTGCGGAAAAAATTCCACCATACCAAACAGAACTAATACCTGTATCACATCCTGTTATCAAAACACCTCGACCTGCACGAAATGGTACTTTACATTTCTTCCTTTTTGTATAAACTGTATAAGCCAAAACGCATGAAACTAAGATGGCTAATATATAGAGATATACTTTAAAACCAATAATGTAAACTAAAGAAATGTTTAAGAATATAAAAATAATAATTATATTAAAAGATCCCATGATTAACTTTAAGTACCACAGTAGCAATAACAAAATAATATTATGTTTACAAAAATCTTAGCAACGTACTTGCGTTTTAATGCGCATGACCGTTTACTCAGGTTTCAATAAATCGTCTGCTTTTTCGTCTTACTGTTTGACTTATGATTAAAATACATGCATATCTTTAGAGAAACTTTATTTCTTTGACTGCCTATTTTGTAAATATAATGAACAAAAGAATGCACTTTACAATACTTGAATATATAATATCGATTAGAAACACATGATAAACACAAAAATCAAAGTGCTGAAGGCAATGCAGTTGGGACGTACTTGAAGGATCAAAATTACCATTTTTTACTATTTAGGGGGCACATAATTCAATGAGTGAAGGGTGTTGCCGGTTGATAAATATAAAGTTCACAATTCAGTAAATGAACAGTAGTTGATACAATAATTATATGGCACACATGTTCAAATATAATATTTAGGTTACATGTACGTGTAGGTCCATCACAAACCGTTATTGGCCCATTTTGGCAAGAGCACGCAAGTGAAATAAGAACTACCAGAGGAAACTTCAAGCTCGACTATTTTAACACATGACATAATAAAAGGAGCCAAAGCTATAAAAAATAATCAATTGTGATATAAATATATTACATTTTCTGTATCAGAATCAAGAAAACACTCGACTGGCCAATATTTTTGCATCGCATTATATGAATGAGGCCATGTCATTAGAACTTTTGATGGCTTTTGTTCACTGCACTTCTCATACTAATCTCTTTCACTGTATGAGGTTTCAATCAAATTCCTTCAATATTTTAATCCTCTCTCTGAACAAGTATCATGAAATAATATAAACGGAGATAATTAAAAAAATAAGTAATGTAGAATTTTGGTTATTTGACACAGCACTTCTGCTCACTAGTCTCTACAACTGTATTTAGTTTGAGTGAGATATCATTAAAAAGATTTACTCCAGATAACCTATATTTTAAATGTTGATGCATTATAAGAGATGATAATTGTAAAATTAAGCTAGGAAAAATTATGGTTCTTTGAAAATACACTTCCTTTCACTTGAATGTTTTCGCTGTGTAAAATGTTAATCAAATTCCATCAACTCTTTTCCAGTATTTCTCTGGACAAGCATAATTAAGTACATGTATTATAAAGGGAGATAATTAAAAAACTAAGGAATGCAGTTATGGTTCTTTGACACTTTGGCAAATTCGAGTCTGTACAACTGTGTGTAAGTTAAGTGATAGTTTAGAATAAGCATTTTCAACTTAAGGGAGATAATTAAAACATGAAGCAAGGTAGAGTTATGTTTCTTGAACTCTGCACTTCCTCTCAAATGTCTCTATGACTTTGTAAAGTTTACATAAAATCCCTTCAATACGTATTTAGTTATATTCATATTCCGGGACGGATGTCTTCCAAGTTCACAATGTGTTTTTTTTTTCTTTAATCATTTAAAATCTCAAAAACACCATAAGAAACATATTTGCCTTCCATGAGCAACCTTTTCCCCCACAAGTACAATTCTGTATGGAATGAACACGGATATTTATCCATAATTACTTAAGCCCATACAGACAGATGGTTAAGACCGCAACTATTATAATAACATGCTAAATCTCCGTATGGTTCTATATCAGATACCAGTATGATGAACCTTGCTTTTGTACCTTTTGAGTAATATCAGAATTCAGATTTCATTGACATACAGAAAGGGGTCAGCCTTTAGTCCGCTCTTAATGAAAACAGAAGGGTACTAATAACTACAATTTATTCTAGTTTCAATTCTCAGGTATATTACTTTTCATTAAACCAGGCAAGCTAAGATACATGTTATAACTTATGAAGTATGCTAGCTCTGAATGTATTTACACAACATTGCTAAACATTACACAATATTTTAATAAATTTTGGAATGTGCAGTCATATGTTACACAAGTCCCAGGAGCTTCAATTCATGGAAACTTTTGGGGAAATCAGTCAAAATATCACAATTGATTTAATTTATCACTGCTGGGTAAGTGTGATGGTTTTGTTTGAAGCCAAAACAACTAGATTTAACATTTTCCTTCAACACAATGTTCATGACTGCCCTTTACTATTGACAGGGGATTCAACTGAAGTGCTAACTCAGACTACCCCTCTAAAATAGTCCAACTAGTCCCAAGTGTTCATGGTGCCTATACAGTTATGATCACTACATCTGAAAACTGGAGATTCCCACAAACTGTGATGCTAGTCTTCATTTGCTTGCCAGTGACACATGTCCACCTTTAAAAAATGCAATAACAATTAGATGAAGTGCAATTATTTGCAAAAAATGCTTCTTATCTTATTTGTCTCTTCTTACATTTATAATGCAGAGCACTAGATTTGTGTGTTTGTCATACAAAATGACTAGCAATAACACTATTTAAATATATTTGAAATACAATTTCTATAATAAATCGACGGTCTAGTGCTATAAGGGCGGAAGTAGTACTTGCGCCCTTTTACATGTTTTTACGCCATTTGAAGCAGAACGTCACCGCGCACCTGCTGACAAAATATCTTTACCCTAGCATTTAAGTTGGCTTCAATATCGAAGAATGATTGGTAGGGCGTAAGTGCACCGAGCTCAAAAGGAACATTTTATAAAGGTCGTAACTACACCATAACTACACCATGCTCAAATTTTATAAGATCCTAAGTAGCAGTTAGGCCCTTTTAAGATTTTGATACGTTAGTTCAAACAGATAGTCGGATAATCAC
This sequence comes from Ruditapes philippinarum, assembly GCF_026571515.1. Taxonomy (NCBI): domain Eukaryota; kingdom Metazoa; phylum Mollusca; class Bivalvia; order Venerida; family Veneridae; genus Ruditapes; species Ruditapes philippinarum. The sequence continues at coordinate 19,184 of NW_026863181.1, forward strand.
ACTTACGCACGTTAAGACTTTGTGTCACGAGTCAGGGACATACCTTGACACATTTAAGGATGAGGGGGTAAAACTGAATCACTAGAAACAAAATGACATGATTAAAGAAATAGCAATATTGCATTTAAACAGGCGCTTTGCATGTTTCGTAAAATATAGGCCTCTAGTTGTACCTATCTATAATCAGGTGGGAGTGGGAGGAATGTCCCCTCCCGTAGACCGAGAAATTTCCAAAACGGAAGCAACGATATTGCATTAAATTGTCTTTATAAACATTCATAATTTTGTCATGTTAAAGAATGTTTATTCTACTCCGCTAGCTTCATGTGGCTTCATTTTCAACAATGTGTCTTTGTGCAGTAAACACTTTAGAAACTGACAAAATCAACACCAATTCTGTTAGAAGTCATTCTAAGATGGCAGGAGACACCGTGTATGTCAAGCTTGTAAAAGGGTCGAATGGACCCAGATTACATAAAAGCTAATATGAATAATTTCTTTAAGGGAAAACTGTTAATTATTTTTTAAAATAACAACGAAGGTTTTTGTACATTGGGCCATTGGACAACACTGTGTGACGGGAATAGACTATGGTATAGTAGCATAGAGTTGTTAGATACAGTTGACATTGCTAAGTCTTATTGTCATTGATATAAAGTTGATTGTTAATTGCAATAAAATTTGTATTTGGATCTGTTAGAAGTATAAATAGTGTATTCTTTCAAATTTTCAAAGTGCTTTTAAGCTTGTATTTAAGTAGTTTTTTTTAAGTAATTCTAATTCCAACAAAATGTACATGTATACATGAATACATGATTTGATGATAATATTTCATGTGTATCTTATGAATGATCATTCATTCATGCCTCAATACAGAAAAAAAAGATTTATTTGTGTATTTTGTCTGAAAATGTATATTTTAGTTTTCAAAAATATTTTCAACTTGCTTGAATCAGGCTACTGTAACAAGAACCAAAGGTTTAACTGTTCAAAACCCTTAAGGGCCAAGGTATTGTTTCAATGGGAGCAGATTCAAGTGTGTTTAGATAAGCTTACAACTTCCAACACAACCGAACTTAAATAAATTTGTATAAACTAAACAGTTAAAATTTGTATCAAAGTTGCCTTTATGTTTAGTATTAGCTGCCGTATATGCATCATTGTACATTAAGCGTTAATAATGTTCCGTCCTTGACGTTTTAGTGCTTGGGTGAGCTTTTGTCTGTGATAAGAATATGTCTGTCATCCGTCGTTAACCAGAAGTTCTTTAGAAATATCTCTTCTTTAATCATAAGATGGATTTTAATCCAACTTGAAGTACAACCTTTTCTATTAATGGTTTCAATGGGCCACAGGAAACTACGACACAATACTAAGAGCTAAGATAGTTAACATGTAGAATTACCACACACAGAATGTATCAGTTATTTAAGTAAATTCTAGGAAAGAATGAATTTGTTGTAACTTCTAAGGTAAATTATATAATAAGCAGCTGGAAGTTAATTTAATGAAACATAGAAACTGTTCTAAATAATATAATTATGTAACAATTACAATCAATACGTGTTTTATTTATCTATCAAGTAACCTTCACATAAAATATCATAGGATAAAAGACAAAGGATACTTTAAAAATGGTCACTTATTACAATTCATTATTGTTATAGATAAAAACAATTATATAATTGTATTGAAAAATTAATGAATACACTAAAATCTAAAAGGGCATATATGGTAGTTACGCCCTATTAAGCTAAGTCGAAGTAACAATTTTAAACAGTGTAACTGCTAGTTACGTCCTTTTAGAATTATTGGCCGATGCATAAAAATGTAAATATTGTAAGGGCATAAAACGGATTTCGTGAATTTTATTAAGGTGATGGGTTATTTTAATTTGAAAAATGTTTAAAAAAAAGTCGATATTAGTTGTTCTAAGTGTGTCCCAAATTTTATCATGATTGATAAAAGATCAAAGTCTGCAGACAGTTTTTTTCAATTTCCCAAAACTTGTAAAAATGCATTTACGCCCATTATAGCACTAGACCTTCGAAATACTCATAGTAATACATGTACTAAATTCCTTTTTTTGTGATATTTTTTCTATCACATATGTTCAGACAGTATACAATTTATTTGTTTAGACCGCCTACAATTTAAAGGTATAATTATTTATTGACTACAAATAAATGTAAATAATGGTTAGTTTAATAACCAATATGAATTTTTCAAAGATTATCCCTTCAAACTTTAAAAACAGTCTGTCAATTAAGCATATCTTAGCAATTGAGGCACACTGAGGCAGAAAAAAAATTGTCATTCAAAGGGAAGGGAAACATTTTATACATATTTAAATCATTTGGTGGAGAAACAATCTCTTCACTTTGCTGTTGAATATTTTCATTTGTTTCAATCTTGAATAATCAAAATGTAAACAATATTCATAAGGATGAACTGTATTGTAAATTTTGCATACATATTGAGGTCTTGTTCAAGGCAACAAAACTGTATTGTAAATTATGCAGTTCCTTGTAATGCCCTGTAGGATTGATTTGTACCACCTTAAAACACCATACTATGATATTTCATGTAAGTGATCATTTTCAGCAAAGGAAAAAGACTGTCATATGCAGTATCTTAATGCCATTTGACAGATATATTCAAAGTATGTTCTTAAGGTAGAACGCGACACTTTGCGAACTTTCGAGTAGCGTCTTGAAAATTGGCATGCAAAAAATTGACCATATTTCTGATTGGATTTCGTTGATTTTATTTCAATAGTTTCAGCCAATTTTTGTACACATGACGTCAAAGTTGACCATCAAAGCCCGTTTTTGAACATGACGTCGTTGCGTATCCTTGGCAACTGTTACGGGTATTTTAACGCCAATGGCGGACAAAATATCTTAAATACTACAGCATTCGACGGAAATTATATTTTCCTTTAAGCAGATATAAAATTTATTGTTTTACGCCGAAAATTGTTTGAGTAATTGAAAGAAAATTGTCAATTTTGTGTAAAATTTGACGTTCAGTTTAGCCGCAATTTTCGGCTTTAAAGCGGCTTATTAAAAAATTCCTGAAATAAATTTTTGATTTTTTTTCTTTAATCGTCCTCTAAAACATATACTTAGTCAAAATAACTAAAATAATTAGGGGGTCACCGACTCAATTTTTTCGGTAACGTGATTTTATTTCCCCCACCCCGTGTGTAATTTTGTAACGAAATTCGACGTATGCAGATACGTTTGAGACTTCAAAGTGCGGCAATAATGTTCAGCCTATCAGGAGAATTGTTCTACAGTTTTGCTAATACATATAAAACAACAACATGAATGTTCCATTGCAAATTCTTCAAATTGTACGAAAAACAAAACGATGTTTTCCTTATTTTTAAGCATAATTAATAACTTCATAAGGAATTGTAAACAGACGCATGTAAAGAAAATGAGGTGCGTTCAACGGCAACGCGTAAGCTGCGCAAACAAAAATAAATACAGCTGAGAGTAATCATTTGCGGTGTTCCTTTTTGATATTGTAATACAATAAGATTCATAAGCTTGAATCGAGAAATATGTCATAAGGAACAAAAAGCAACTACATTTGTATATATTTTTATGTAAATTTAGAAATTTACGGAAATTCAAATATCATAAATTAATACGTAGTCTACAAGAAATTCTGCAAATCTATACATTTTGCATTACCGTGAGTGATATGTATTTTTTTCACACCTATTAAAAACCAGAATTTGAATTTCACTTGTAATCAAAAACTATTGCAACAATTTGACAGAATTGGCGAAATATTGACAAATTAAAATATACGGTTCATAAATGAAACTTAGTCAATTATATTAGTGTGAAGCAAACAGTCATGCTTGAAACGTTAGCTCAGTGGGTGTTGGATTACAGAAGTAGCACGTTCGATTCTACAAGTATCTGTAATACATATTCTCTCGTTTTGCTTATCATTTTAGAATATCATAATGTTAAAAATGACGATTAATTGAGGATTCACCATAAACGCTGTATTAAAAACATTACTATCAAATCGGCCTTTGCAAATATTCATTATTCACTGTATAGCCAAATTTATGGTAGAATTTATTTTGAACAGGAAAATTTAGAAACAGTACTTTAAACATGAAATATAATGAAACGCTGTAAAAACACGTCTGCGGATTTGAGCGAACCGGTGGCCCTGAGCTAGATACTGTACAAATGAGTGTGCGTTGTAAATCTTTATACAAAATAAAGATATTTCAATATATATTGTCATTTTTTTCTCTGTACATGCTACGGGCACTCTAGAGGATCTGTCGATGTTTTATATGTTCTGTTCACCGACCATTTAATCAGTATGCAACTGACATGTTAATAAAACCGAGAAATATTACATTTTACTCAAAGTTTTACTATTTAATGTTATTCTGACAAATGTCAGATCAGACTATTATTTCTTTCCTCTTGTAGAAAGTGGGTAATTCTGAAGTTTATCTTTATTCACTGTTTTATATACAAAATCTGTATTTACAAGAATAAAAAAACCATATTTTGGTAATATCTGATCGTGTAATTAAAAAAAAAATACGTATTTTAGTAAATACGAACTTCATTCAAAGTTCCCGCATATTACGAGTGTACGGAGTCATATACGTATTGCATGATATACGGTCCCGAACATCAAATTTAACTTATTTTTACCTGTCTATCTATAATATACGGAATTCCCGTACCCTTTATTGTATCCATATATTTTCCATAGTGGTCATAATAGCGTAAAATGCCGTAAAAAGCGGGATTTTGAAACAGGGCGATCGTTTTAATAACATCAAAAAACCAAACGCCCCGTGATAGCGTGGCTTTTATCCGAAGGGGTGGGGGAAATAAAATCACGTGTACCGAAAAAATTGAGTCGGTGACCCCCTAATTTTTTTAGTTATTTTGACTAAGTATATGTTTTAGAGGACGATTAAAGAAAAAAATCAAAAATTTATTTCAGGAATTTTTTAATAAGCCGCTTTAAAGCCGAAAATTGCGGCTAAACTGAACGTCAAATTTTACACAAAATTGACAATTTTCTTTCAATTACTCAAACAATTTTCGGCGTATAACAATAAATTTTATATCTGCTTAAAGGAAAAAAATAATTTCCGTCGAATGCTGTAGGATTTAAGATATTTTGTCCGCCAACGGCGTTGAAATACCCGTTACAGTTGCCAAGGATACGCAGCGACGTCATGTTCAAAAACGGGCTTTGATGGTCAACTTTGACGTCATGTGTACAAAAATTGGCTGAAATTATTGAAATAAAATCAACGAAATCCAATCAGAAATATGGTCAATTTTTTGCATGCCAATTTTCAAGACGCTACTCGAAAGTTCGCAAAGTGTCGCGTTCTACCTTAACTAACACTATAATAAACTGTGAGCATGCACTGACACTCTTATTTTAGGCGGTACTATATATGAACAAGGATTGGACTATTTAAGTATGTAGATTAGAAATGCAAACTAAACAATTTCAGTTTCAAGCCTTTTCCTAGACATTTTGGGAAAAATTCCTAGCACAGGTTAGGAAATTTGACTTGATTATGATTTTTTTCTAAACTTGGAAAAAATAAGCATATTTGGCATTATTTGGCCCTGAGAATGGGTCTGGTAATCTGGCCCGAGGTGACACTGGTAAAAAGGCATATGTTTTCATAAATAATTTTTGGAAAACAGTTTGATTTGTGAAATATAAATCAAATATTATACAAGTACCTGTTGTTTGTGATAATCTTCTTGTCTTTCTTTAATCTTATACTTTTTTTCTAGCTACATGTACCAGCCTTTCCAAGTGAATATTGGAGTAAATAATCTTTTATTTCCCTGAAAATATCAATTTAGATATTTCATCTTCAAAATTATCTAATACCATCTCTTAGTGTGTGTATATACAATGTATATATATGCGTACACCATAATATGATTGTGTACAGCATGTAATGACATCAAATTTGAAAATTTATGATATAATATTTCTTCATATTACTCCACAATATTACCACTAAAATAGAAATGATATTTATTTATTACATGTAGATTTGTGAATAAAATGTGAATATCAGTATTATCAAAAATTGTTAAATGTATAATTAACACTGATTAAATTACTTCAACCATGTAGTGAGAACAGGTATAGATCATTTCCAACAGCCATGCTGTTGTGTTGACATTTTCGCAACATGGTTGTGTGTCTGCCTTATAATCAAGAGGTCTGGGGTCAAATCCCTTTCAGTGCCTGAAGATTTTTCAGGTTAACAATTATCATGGTGGCAGTGATTTTTTTTTTCAAATTTACAAACAACCTGTGGTTTTCTGAAGGGGAAAATATAGCTTGATAAATCAGAAAAGGGGAAATCAAATTCAAGCCACTGAGAATGGAATTTACCCATTTAAAAAAAATCAATTCTAATTCATTTTAAGGGATTCCACTGAGGTATTTTGACATAATGGGACTGAAAATATTTTTTCCAGATAAATGTACTATTTAATTTAAGTTTAGACCACTAATCTTTGTGCGAACTTTCAGATCATTCGCGCACTTCGTTTTTCCAGAATAATTATTCAAATTGTAAAAAATGACCCAAAATGAAAAGCGTTTAAACGCTTTTTACTCAAATCGGGCTAAAAATGCATAAAAATACGTTCAATTTATTTCAAAGTATATTTCTTAACTATCTTTGCATATATTTCTGTTTAAAGTGCCCCAGCTCATTTATGTAAAAAATTCAAATGTTATGTTTTTAGGCATTTAAACCTCAGTTCCTTTAACATGCATGGTAATAGCAGGGACAGCTTTCTGTCTTCTAGCTGATAGGAGTCAGCTGATGTTAAGTAATCGTTCTGGTGAAGAATGTGCACAGGGGTTTTAGGGGAAAATATTAGCATTTTCAGGGGGAAATATACCTATTTTGAGCTAGGTTAAACAGCCTTATTCGGCTGTAAAAAGGGAAAAACACTAGGTGGTGAGGGTAAAATAAAAATTACAATAATGCTCGTTTGTCATGTGTGGGTATGAAGAATCAATTAGCAATCAATAAGAGTTTAGTCAGAAATAATAGGACAGTGCTTCTACCTCTAATGTCTCAATTACACAAGACCTGCAGTATTTACAGGGGCTAAACTTACAGCTAAATGGGTCATATAGAGGGTTTAATCATTTTTCCCAATCTTTCATAGAATCCCTTTATTCATTGAATAACATTGAATAACTTAATGTATAAACATGAAAGATAAAAAATAAAATTATTCTGAAATATTTAAAAATGTGCCCCATTTGGTAGAGATGTTACGGCCGTGACAAGACCAACAAATTGTAGGCGAATATGCCGGTTTTCCCTGTAAAGGCAGACACTGTGTAATATCACTTTTTACAATATGGTTTTGCATTTTTTTTAAATTTTCAAATGCATATCTAATTACATCAATAAAACATGTGTGTAATATAAGTAAGAACAATTTTATTAACAATGAATGTACAACTTTACATTTGTATTTTATTAACAAGTTTTATTTAATTGCTTTTTTCACTTGTTATATCATTATAACATGTGTAAGATAAGAAAACAATTTTACTCTTGAGATCATTTTCTCAAAAATGTGTTCCACTGTATCTATATCGATTGTTCGAACAGTTTCTACAAGTTTCAAGTTTTTCAAGTTTTTTTTTATTTCAACTAGGCCCATATGGGCATCAGTTTTATAAACAGTAAAATTTCACACACAAATGAGCATTAACAAAAAATAATACAGATGTGTAAATAAATTAAATCATGATCCAAATTTATATAACGACCCTTTTCAATAGGGAGTTTATGGTTACTACATAGGGTTCTAACTCAAATGAGGATTTAAAAAATCTGTAAGTGAGTTAAACACCTGTTCATGCCACATTTGAACATATTGGTCTTTGATTCTAGATTTGACAATATTTTTAAAATAAGAAGGTGATAAGACAGATTGGTTTATTCAGTATTCAGCAAAACCAAGCTCTTGCAATGATTTTTTAACATAAACTATCCATGGGGAGTGATATACGTTTTGACGGTCCAATTCAAACATTAGTTTGTACATAATATTACATACTTTATCAGGTTTTGAATTAATGATTTTGCACCAAATATTTAGGACTCTACATTTTATGACACAATCAATTGGAAGAGTACCTAGCTCCCCAAATATCATAAGACTAGGAGTGGACTTTTTGACATTCATTATGAGTTTAAGATATTTCAATTGAAATTGCCTTACAATATCAATGTTACCTACACCCCACACTTCTACACCATATAACAAAATAGGAGTGACCATGGAGTCAAAAAGTTGTAATTGTAAATCTATATCAAGACAAAGAGTTCTGGATTGTTTAAGTACAGCAAACATAGCTTTTCTAGCTTGGTCACACAGGTATTTAGTAGTTTTATTGAACTTACCATTAAAATTAAACTTAACACCTAAGTAGCTAAAATCCTCAACAATATCAAGTATGCCATTGTTAAAGTAAAAAGAAGGTGTATTTCTACATTTCCCTTTTGAAAAAAATTGGCTGTATTTACTTGAAATACATGTAGATAAATAAAGAATCCCTAAAGAAAGCCCAACACGGCAAAATTGAAAATGTTGCAAGCTCGGTTTGATTGAGCCTGTTCATGGACGGTACTGGAAAGTGCAAGTTACCGTCCACGCCCCCTAGCACCGGCTTAAGCAGAATTCGCAGATGTGTTCATACGGCGGTTATCATGGAACCTTCAATGTGACACTTCCGTGCCATTCCATGAAAAGCGGCGTATGGTCCCCAAGTAATAAAAAGCGTGTGCCCTAAACGAGAAAACAATGGGCGGAACTAAATAAAATAGAATTTTGAAAGGGGGTCAGAGGTTATTTAGCCTGCGTATCACAGATAAGACGTCAAAAGACAAATTTAAAAAGCAGGCAACATATCCTAAGGGTGATTCAACATTATTCAAGTAGGAATATTGGAACCACCCAACTAGAAAATGCCGAAAAGTTGAAACTAAAAATACCACAAGCACAACAATAATGTCGTGCTGAACGATCTTCAAGGATCGAAAATATAACATCATTGATTAAATGTACGGGGCGACTTTTCATAACTCGCAATAAGTAGACATAGCATCTAGTGCTAATTAAAAATCAGATGCAGATTCTGCAAAAATTACAGTTTAATCAGCATAAAGCAGTAAAAACAATTTAAAGTAAACCTCTACTATATCATCACTTGGTACATTTTTAATAGACTGCGAAAGTAAATCTAAAATATGATAAACAAGATCAACAAGGAAAGGCGGCGTTCAATGAACGCAACCCCCACATGACCCAGAAACAAGAACCAATGGCAAGGAGCCCAGGGGGACCCCAAACAAAAACAGGACAGGGCAAAGACAGAGCACGGAGAGGTTAATCATTAAATGATAATTAATTTGATTAACTGATTAGGAATTCAAAGAAAATAAAAATAGGCCCACAAAGGGGAAGGGGACAGGAGACCGGGGGAGGGGGTGGGGAGTAATCAAAGAAATAAAAACTAAACCATTATACGTATTTGAGATATGTTCTACAAGATCATTCAGGAAGACAGAAAAAAGAATAGGTGATAGGTTTTCACCTTGACGGACACCTGTTGCACTTGTAAAATATGTTGATAAACCCCGAGTGCTTTTTACACATGATTTAGCTTTGTCGTAGATACTATAAATTACCTTTAGCATTTTACGATCTACATTGTGCTTTAAAAGTTTCATCCACAAAAACGTTCTATTTACAGAATCGAAAGCTTTTTTATAATCCACAAATGCACAATATAATTTCTTATTCTTACTTAGATAAAAATCAACTAACAGTTTCAAAGTAAATATATGATGTAAAGTTCCATAATCTTTACGAAAACCAGCCTGCTCTTCACATAATAATCCTGAATTTTCTATAAAGGAATTAAGTCTGTTATTAAGAATACTTGTGAATAATTTTCCTAAACAACTTAAAATAGTGATTCCTCTGTAGTTGTCTGTGTTATTTACATCACCCTTTTTTATAAACAGGAAAAATAACTCCTTTGCACCAGACTTCTGGGACACATGCTGATTCAAAATTGATATTAAACAATTTATTAAGAACAGGCAGCATAATATCTTTAGAGTACTTGATATACTCATTCAATATATTGTCATGTAAATAACAAGTGGAGTTCAATTCAAAATTATAATCTGATATATTGGTTATGTCAAAATCAACAGTCTCTCCCTCATTATTTTCATTCAATTTACTGAAATGTTCATAAAAAGCCTCTGCACTTATATTAGACATAATTTTATTTCTTTCTCCCGAGTATTTATTCAGTAAAGACCAATAAGCTCTGGGGTCTGAATGACTTTAATTTCTGAACTTATTGTTAATAGTTTTATTATACTTATGAAGCTTTAAACTTATTTCTTTTTTGTACATTTTACTTGCACTCCAAAAATTGAGACTAGGCTACAGTAGGGTCGAAATGTCATGGGGACGAAAGACTCGAGATCTCTCAAATTACTTCGAAATTATTAACGAAAGTTTTAGGTTCGGGAACGAATTGACATCAATAAATAAACTTATTATTATTATTCATCAAATTCATAACATATTTTGCTTCAAAACTTACCTTATGGGCTAAACAGGCTGATATGCATGTCAAGTAGGTCATAAAGTAAACCGGAAGTTGTCGGATTAATCTAATTACTGTACATTACAGTATAGGCTAAAAATATTTCAGCGACATAGATTATCTACATCTCTGGCTATTTCTATTTCAATATTCACTTTGCATAAACTACAAAATTTATTCGATAAAAATTGTCTTTTTCAAAAATTTCGGAATATCATACACAAAATGTGATGATAAGGCTAAATATTGAGATCTCCATTCGTAGAATTACTATGAACCAATTACAATCTCCATTCATATGATTACTCGACCTTTCAAATTATATCCGCTACATTTCTAATACCGTAATTCAAGCTAAAATTGCACATGATTTTCAAAAAATAAATTTTTTATCTCCTCTTCTATTCGCAATAAATCTAAGTTTTCAGAAATATAGAGCACTATTTTTTCACTCGCGGCGGTTTTGCGTCGGTCATGGTCGGATGATCACTATGAATTCAACTTCCTTGAAAAATGTAGGAATACAATATAGCATATAAAAATTATAGTGGTGATGAAACGTCACTGCAGTGGGCGTTACCCTGTATGGTTGGAAATTTCGGGTTTGTAAGTACACTAGTTGGAACTACGTCCCAACTAAAACACAAATGTTTGATAATCTCCCTAATGCATGAATGAGAATTTAATATCTCGTATTCAATTTAAAAATGAGTAGTCCATTTGCATTAAGGACATATCCAATGAATTGGAAAGTGTATTTGTGTGTGTGTGCGTGTGTGTGTGTGTGTTGGTGTGTGTGTGTGTGCGTGCGCGCGCGCCCGTGTGTGCGCGTGTGTGTGCGTGTGTGTTTTCTAAATAACATTGGCTTCGTAAGAAATTGCTGTTTAGTTAGCTTGACACCCGAAACAGCCGGAACACTTTTGCCTTCTTCGGCTGTGCTGTCTAGCCAGAATCTAGTTTAGACAGGCCGACCAGTCTAACTCCGGTCCTGACCGAATCGTGCTAGCCAGAGATAAAACAGTCAAACCTGCACAAAAAACAAATGGTACATATAAAACCACATCTTCATAAAGGTTACTAGCTTTATCTTTGGTTGTTCTGGCTAGCGGGCTTCTGCTTATATAATAAGAAAATGAAATGATAAATTTTGAAAATAGAAACTGTCGGGAATTTTTTGGTAATTTCCTGGCGTTAAGCAAATGTTCATTTTAGACCAAATCTCGGATTTTACGAATGGCTCCTGTAAATCAAAGAGTATGCATAACCGAATATAATTTTATAGAGGCATGTTTTGGGTCCGACCATGTATGCGCTATTATAAATGTGTCCTTCGGGAATACTCTGCTTTCTTATGGGGCTTACATTGCTTTCTTATGGGCCTTACATTTCTTACATGTTTCTATTCGAAAACTGACATTTGAAAATGAAATTGCCAATTTATACTGTCATATATATACTCTTATTGTCAAGAAGAAAAAAATCCAGACTCTCCTAATGGCGAGCGATTGATTTCCAGTGATTAACGACCATGTCATCATAAAGTTTAATGACGGTGGCGGATGTATATTTCTCAGTTTTTCATTTTCATTCACCAAAGGCTTTGTGCGTTCTTTAGCGATTCGTCACAGGTAAGGCTCCTTACCTGGTACGGTCGGCAACTGTCACGGTTTAAAACATTAGCGTTCTGAGGTCGTGAACAAATAAAGGCTCTATCAACAGTGACAACAGACTGACTCCATAGTTTGTAAACGTCATTTGAAAGACGTGAAGTTACACAAGATTACCTGTTTTCTAACACGTGACTGTATATTTTCCAGAAATTCAGCGATTCGTAAAAAAATATATTTGCTAGGGATATTGTCTAAAATATTTGATTTGAACAGTTAAAGAAAAAAATCAAGTGTTACCAGTGTTAAGTTTTCATTTTGGATCAATATAAATTAACAAATGAATTCAAAATTCACCCTTACGACATTGAATTGTTACATGAAAATATGCATTTTAAACTTTAAGAAAGATTAACGTATCGGAATACTGATTCTCTATATTTTGATTTATCTTGGCATGATTGTGGATTCTAAAGAGGACATATTTTACATTATATTTCATTTATTGTTAATATAGTTAATGTTAATTTTTGTTTTATTGAGTCATTTGTTACCTAGAACGATTTTGCCCAAGACATGTTCTATTAGTTTTCAAAGACAAATGTTTGAGTTGATTTGAATTGTTTTAATATAATTAATAATTATGTTTACGCATGAATGAGGGTGTGATGCATCTTAAATGTAATTAGTAGTTGTTCAAAGATGAGTAAAGGTATTTTGCTATTTTAGAATGTTCAGTTTGTAATCAGAGCCATAGCTTTTATAGAAGCGTACAGCAAAGTCACTTCCTTATTTAAGATCTACTTTTGTACATAACTATTTAAAAAACCGATCAATCATAAATCGTTTAAAAATATACTTTATGTAACTGTATAACGGAAAGAATATTTCGTTAAACAAAATGCGATAAGCTCTTTGTTCTTTGACAGGGCAACTCCACGGAGAAATAATACAGATGAGTGAACATTTCATTTAAATGGACATGTACATGTCCGCTTATTTTACGGGAGTACAGTTCAGCCACCGCATCGTTCCTGGGCAGACTTCCAGCCGCTTACCAGTACTAGTTGCCTTCACTTTCGAAACGAACTGATAATATCTTTACATGCCAGAGCATGGGTACAGTGTGAGTGACCGTAGATCGATCACTACGAAAATGACCTGCACTGTCCGGTAATCAAACGCAGGTTTCCCGATTCACAGTCCAATGCTCTACCTATTGAGCTAATTGGAAGGTTAAACCCTTTGAACACATTTACTCATCAGTAGATTTTTTTAAATAACGGTGTTTACGTAAATTAAAATAATGTAACTGAAACACCATCAAACAAGAAAGAACCAACAAAACAACAAAAACTAATTCGACTCAATCAAACTGTAATAGTTTATTAACTTGTTTCAGGAATTGTGCAGACTACTAGAATACATAAATCCCTGGTTCCATCTTCTTTACCTATATCTGTAGTTCATAGATCATGATTAGACAGACCATTGTGAATTCGTACAAGAATATTTTTCTTTTGTTATAGCGTAGAAATAAAAAAAAAACAACAACAAAAGTTATTATGATTGAAATCTGGATAAAGAGAGAAAGTCTATTATTTCGTCTGTAGATTTCTCTGCATGAACCTCAATTATTTTGTTCAGTCGTACGTGGCAAGGGAAATGTGTATCTAACTAACCAATCCATCACTACTTCCGGCAGAACCTGGTTTAATACAGCAAGCACCTGTGAATAGATTTATTGAACTTTTACTTTCCAAGTAAAACAAATGTGACATTTATGGTTGACTTCTGTGTTTTGTGTTTGTTTCTTAGATTTTGGACCAAAGGTCACTTTCCAGCTTTATTTTATTATACAGTATTGATGGGAACCTGTTTAGAACAACCGGCTTTCCATAAGCTAGCTGGACAGCTTCCTACCATGAAATGATATAAATACCGATTGTATGCAAACCCTGGTGAAGCTGCCATGAACTGTATTGTTAATATGCATATGTAATATTATACATGTAATATTAATATTGAACTATTTTTCTTGAACATTGAGAACAATGAGAAGAACAATGTCTTACGCAATATTTGTCAAAAGAGCTGTTTGTTCCATGTACAAGGTACCGGTATTTAGGACTGACGTTTTCTACTGCATCCTGCATGGCGTCTGAAACAGGTTCCGTGTTGGTGGCGCCACCTTCTCCAACATGTCGGATGTTGTTTATTAGACCATCTATGTACTGTCTACCATAAACTGATTTGACATTAGAAGAGGCATTGTGCCATGCCTCTTCTAAGTTTTCTGTAGCAAGTTTTCCCTTAAATATGGAAAATAATGAGTAACATTTTGTAAGTTAACATGAAATACATCAGCTTTGAAGGCATCAATTATTAATTACTTTTCCTAACCTATCGTTGTATACAGTTTAATATTGACAATATTTGTATCTCTACAGAATTCTTTTACATGAAAGACATAAAGAGCTTGAAAGAGAAAGCAAAATTATCATATAATACTTATGAATTATTTATAAATAATATTTATAGTGATAAAATCAATTAACATTCTTGATAATAAATACCTAGGATGAGACAAATGAATTGCACTACAAACAAAACCCATGCAAAGTAATAAATCACGTATTGACAATGGAAAACTATAAATATCTTACACTTTCATTTGTAAGCATTCCAGTTATTCCTCCAAAATGCCCGGGTTCTATTATAATGACGTTGACACCAAATCTGTACATTTCTCTCCGTAGACTGTCCGATAATGCTTCGCCTGCCCATTTTGTCATCGTATAGGGTGCATCAGTTGGAATGGCTAGACGCCCTTTTACACTTGTAACGTTTATAATCCTACCTACAATACATATCGCGTACCAGGCGTGATAAAATATGTATTTTAACCGAATTTAAAAACTTTACATCCGAAAAACGACAAATAAAAATATTATGAAAGCATATGTTATAGAATCTATTGATCTCGTGTAGTTATTGCATCATGATTTTGAGATTTCCTATCGAGAGAAAATGTTTTATAGCTTAAAAATGACAGAAATACTTTAGTTTCTTCAGCATCAAACCATGACCTCCTTTCTTTTTAATCTCAATTTAAATCATTCACCATAGCACTTACCAAACTTAAGTATCTATACCATACCTTTACTTTTCCTGATCAGAGGCAGGCAAGCTTGTGTTACTCGGATCATTCCGTAAATATTGACCTCTGCAATTCGCTTCATCGTCTCAATACTAGCAATTTCAACATCCCCATTGAAAGCAATACCCGCATTGTTAATTACTGCCCAAAGTCCTGGAACGGATATGAGTAATACAGTGCACATATTATCGTTTACATGAATATTTCTTCTAAAAACTAAAGACCTCTTTCATCATTACATTTAATTACACGAATATTTTATTTTAACCATCATTTTTACAACATATGGTAGTTAAAGCAGCATCAAGAATTCAAATTCAAAAAATGCTTTTTTATAATTAATACAATTAGTTGTCGACATTAATTAGGAGTTGACTTGGTTTTAAAATGAGAAGATATTATATAGCCATATAGACTGCAATTGCTTGTTTAGCTTGACCCATCCCATTCAGTCTATGGATCAGATCATTCCACTGATAATACTTTGTAATCAGTGACCTTGAAAATAAGTAGCTTGCATCAATTTGATAATGAAATTAACAGTGACATTTAATCGACTAAATTGCAAGTTTTTTCTTTAAACAGTATAATGCTTTATCGAAAAAGATTCAAAGTATTCATTCGTTTCCTAAATATATATGCTGCAGAAAAAGTCTGCATATATACAAATGTATATCAAATGTAGTACGCGTCCAGTTTCATGTTTTTTTTTAGTTGTAATTACTTTTCAAAAGTTTACCTGCGTCTGGACTTTTTCGTTTAACAACCTCCAATGCATCTTTAACACTTGTATCACTAGTAACATCTAATGGTACCACGTGAAGTGTTTCTCCACCTTTCTCTCGGAGAGTATTTACTCCTACACCGTCAGGTGTCAAACAACCAGCGAATACATTGAACCCAATGCTTGCAAGACGCAGTGCGGCATCATGGCCTAAACCTTTAAAAATATTTTAGACTATTTTTAAAAAACATCGGATACAACATTTAAAACATAGATTTATATATTTTTCGCCAATATACAGATATATAGCTTTAGTAGATTTTAAAATAAATTGATAATAATAACAGTAAATAGAAATAGGGATAAATAAATATTTGGAAAAAGGGATCCCTCGGAAGAATTAAGAAAAGCAAAGTTAAATGAAAATAGCAAACTCGGTTTGATTGAGTCTGTACATAAGGTATAATGAAAATGTGCCACATGCCTCACATCCCCTAGCACCCGCTTGAACGGTTCTCAATACTCAACCCCTAGAAAGTGTTAGAAGGACCAGACAAATATAACAACACTGAAGTGAAGTACCGTGCAACTATTTACGGCTACTGTATGGCGCTTTATACCTGCTGTTGTGAATTATAAAATTCTGGAAGAAGGTTGATCCATCGGAAGCATTAACCACAAAAAAATTAATCTGTATAAATAACATAATGCAAAAACAACAAATAAATAAGTATATTCTCCCAAAATCATTTGCTAACACAATATATATATAGTTATAATACAAAGATAGTACAATAGTTGTCTAAATCATACAAATAAGAATTATTTTACAATAACTAACGCGAAATTGATATTACAATATTATCATAGGTACAAACAATATGCGTTTGTTTGTCCATAGAAGTGACTATTTGACAAAAAAGTGACGTGCTTTCTTGCATACAATATTTTATTTTGATTTTATGATTTATTTCTGTAGAAAAACATTATGAGAAGCAGGAATAACACTTAGGAAGTTGTTTCTAGACCTAGGGAAGCTCTTAGTATTTCCTAGCAAATTATTCATTTTATCGCATCTCAAGTACGTTCAACCATAACAACATTATGCTGGATGTGTGAAAAGCCAAGAAGTTGTTTCGATTAGTTTTATCCTTTCAATTTTGAACTTTCATTTACTAGTATGCAGATTTTTGTTTAACACTTATGTATATTTACCTTATATAATGATACCTCCATTAATTTTTATTTACTTAACAATGAAATTTCTGAAAAGTTGTTACATTCACAGAAATGTTCAATAGTACATCATTCTCTGATCCTCTTCATTCGAGCTCCAAAAATGACCCCCCCCTCCCCCAGTATGATTTTTTTAATTCAGTAATTTAAATAACAACATATATGTAATTATAGTAAACATTTTTTCTAATAAAAAAAGGGCTTTAAACTTTAATGCAACATTTTACACAAATTTTAAAATTTGGAAAGGGGGCTTTTAAATATAAACAAATTTTTTACATACTTTTAGAAAAAAAAAATTTGGTTTTTGTTTTTAAATTTAGAGAATAGATTTTACAAATCCGGAAAGGGGGTGATACCTCGGAAGCAATGCAATAAAAACAACGAAATTACATGAAAATTGCAGACTCTGTTTAATTGAGTCTGTTCATGAGGAGTAATACAAAAGTACAATATCCCTCACGATCCGCTTAACCTCTAATCAATCTTCAGCATTCAATGTGCTTAAATCCATGACTCCGGAGGACCCCGAGGAATAAGAAAAATATAGAAGAAGAAAATATTTCATTTCATTAACTTATACATTAACATGTATCTCGTTAAACATTAAAACTGCTAGTAATAGAAAATATTTTTGTCACGTTTGGTATAAAATATATCAAAAAATGAATGTTTCAGTTTATAGAATCTGGAGATTACGCTCTAATTAGTTTGAAAGTTAGATATTGAATAGAAGAACTATTTAGCTAATAAAGTATCATTGAACATTATGTTAATTGTTATAGGATATGGATTCAATAAATAATTTCCTGTCATATATTGGCTTAACAAATAAATTTGATAAATTTCTTAAATCATGGTAACTATTGAATATAAGAATAAAATCTTCTATGTGACGAAGAATAAAATGCTATTCATCTTCGGTCTCAGAACAACATTTACATAATTGGTATAATCTATACAACACCTTTTTAAATGCATTTTTTTGTGACTTAATTTCTCTATTATTATTTTAGAAAATATACTGAAACTGAGATATGAAAGTAATAACGTCAATTTCATTGCCTTATATACAATGTGAAAAAACATACAAATGAGCCGCGACACGACAAAACCAACATAGTGCGTTTCCGACCAGCATGGATCCAGACCAGCCTGCGCATCCGCGCAGTCTGATCAGGATCCACGCTGTTTGCTTACCAACTCTATTACAAGTAGAGAAACTGATAGCAAACAGCATGGATCCTGATCAGACTGCGCGGATGCGCAGGCTGGTCTGGATCCATGCTGCATGATCGCAAACCCATTATGTTGGTTTTGTCATATGGCGCGGCTTAAATTACAATGCCCAGTCTCGTTGAACCTACTTTACGGTAAGATACAAATATTTTATGCTATATAAATAAATAATAAATACACGTGTTACGTTAATTCTATGAAATCAATTTTATGAAATTAACACATGTCTCTTAAATATGTTAGAAAATCATCATAATTATCATATATCCCGTAACATTTTCTTCAATGTGGAGATAATTATATTACTGATATTTTTATCTTATTGGTGACCTTGTTTTCACAACAACACAACAGCACATTCGCAAATAAACTGAAGAATTATAAAATGCTCGTCTGTTTTATATACATTTTCACGAAAAATTAATATGAAGGTTTAAGTAACATAAACTCAACATGAAAAGTGCTATTAAGTGCATTTGCTGTAAAAGTAAACACAAAGCATGCGTTGTATAGAACCTATAGTACATTTTTTACATTATTCGAGTGTCTATATGTGTAAAAAATCAAAAGTATTAATTTAGACTATATAAATTTCCATAACTTCTTTTAAGAAAATGTTTTTATGTTATTACGAAAATCTAAAAAGAGCAATTATCAAATAAAAAATAGCAAATACCTGTGTCACATCCGGTTATCAATACAGCTTGCCCTTTTATTTTTATTTTATTTTTAAACTTTTTTGCATATAATTTAAGCAAAATGTATGCAATTAAGATACTGAGGATATACGTATATACTTCTAAAATAAGCTTGTAGACAAAGAACAGAGTTACAAGTCCCCAAGCTAAATAGAATAATCTGTTTGAAATATAAATCTCCATGGCGAAAATATAAACACTGTTATGAAAATTGTAGTGAGATTAAATGAGCCGCGTCACGACAAAACCAACATAGTGGGTTTGCGACCAGCATGGATCCAGACCAGCCTGCGCATCCGCGCAGTCTGATCAGGTTCCATTCTGTTCGCTTACCAACTCTATTATAAGTAGTTAAAGTAGAGAAACTGATAGCGAACAGCATGGATCCTGATCAGACTGCGCGGATGCGCAGGCTGGTCTGGATCCATGCTGGTCGCAAACGCATTACGTTGTTTTTGTCATGACACGGCTCATTAATGTGTATTTAAAACATAAACACGCTGGGGGTAATGGGACTGTTTACTAGCATGCCTTCGTGGCTTCAGTGTCATTGCAGTGTAGCAATTACAGCATAAACAGTGTTGACCTTTCAATGATAAAGATTTACAATATGACCCAATAATCTTAAATCACCTTTAAGATAATTCACCATATTTAGATATGACCTTGCTACATCTGCTATTGCATGTGTTCAGTTTAATTTGTAAATGTACAGTGATGACTGTGATATTGTAATAACTACTAAAATTTGAGCAACTAGTGAAGAACCTGTTGGACCGTCATGATGTATATGAATATACAGGTTAGCCCGTATAACAGCCGCAGGCTTCAAAGAATTAGGAATATAAAACCAACTCTATTTTCAAATCCATGTAATATCCAGTCTATATAACTCGTAACACATATGGAGACAGTTTGAATAAGTTGAAAAAGTATTATTGTACTTTCTGTAGTTTCTTCTTTAATTTTATGTTATTTGCAAGAATAAACTTTAATTTAAAACCAACTGCAAGACTTATATTTTCATTGTTTGTGAAGGATTAATTACGGAAGAGCATTAGTGCCAGGTGTATGTTTTTTATTAACTCGAAATTTTGAGTTACTAACTCGAAATTTCGACTTACTAACTCGAAATTTCGAGTTACTTATCTCGAAATTTCGAGTTACTTACTCGAAATTTCGACTTACTAACTCGAAATTTCGAGTTACTTATCTCGAAATTTTGAGTGACTAACTCGAAATTTCGACTTACTAACTCGAAATTTCGACTTAGTAACTCGAAATTTCGACTTACTAACTCGAAATTTCGACTTACTAACTCGAAATTGCGACTTACTTACTCGAAATTTCTAGTTACTTATCTCGAAATTTCGACTTACTAACTCGAAATTTCGACTTACTAACTCGAAATTTCGAGTTACTTATCTCGAAATTTCAACTTACTAACTCGAAATTTCGACTTACTAACATTACAAGAATGGCCAAAGTTATTAGTTAGATGGTATAAGATATAGTAGGCAGTGCCTTTGAACGATTCCAGAGATGGAGAAACGGGTGCCTGGACAAAAACTATTGAACTTTAACTTAAACTTTGTAATGACATGTACACACACGACCTAAAAAATACAAGGCTTCCTTTAATTTGTACATTCAGGCGTTCTTCAGACGTTGTATTGTATCCCATCTGTTCGAACATATCTTTTCACTAATCATATTCTTCTCATCCCTGTAAAAAAAGCCGATCCTATACTTCACGTGTTGGACATCTGAGGAAAGTATCGCAGCGTGGCCAAAATAGGGCGTGCTGAGGCCTTTGTCAAAATTGTTGGACTGACTATATTTCTTGTAAAATCGGATGCTTTTATATTATTCCTAACATATATATAACAACAAGTATCACTTTAATCAACTTTTATCAACACAATATGAATCAAAGTATTAGTAAATAATGAATAAATAAATGTTACAAAAACATTATTAGTATAAAGAAACGTGACAGACTAACTGGCGTATACACGCCATTTAAAACTTATTTAACACATGATATTTCACAGTTTACAATAGGGTGGGTTTTGGACTTGTTGTTTCTCCACATGATGGTTGTATGTGTGCTTAAGAAAAAGAAACACCCGGTTAACACGGAAATGTGGAAAGTGTGATTTTACATCCCCCCTCCACAAAAAAGCGAAGGATATGTTCAGTATGTGTGGACAATTTGACCCTATAAAATTGTTCTGTTAAATAAATGTTAAAGGTGCTCTGTCAATGTGCAACAGCTTCACACGAAAGAAAGTATCTTGAATTCAATCCTTGCTTTCACCGGCAACCAATGAAAGTCGTGCAATGTAAGTCGAAATTTCGAGTTAGTTAGTCGAAATTTCGAGTTAGTAACTCGACATTTTGAGATAAGTAACTCGAAATTTCGAGTTAGTAAGTCGAAATTTCGAATTAAATACTCGAAAATTCGAGATAAGTAACTCGAAATTTCGAGTTTATAATGCGAAATTTCGAGTTAGTAACTCGAAATTTCGAGATAAGTAAGTCGAAATTTCGAGTTAGTAACTCGAAATTTCGAGTTAATAAAAAACATACACCTTGCACTAATGCTCTTCCGTAGGCCTAGTTAATATTGACGATTCCAATACATTTAACGTTGAGGTGAGACATATTTGACTTTCCATTATCTCCCTTGAACAGTCTCAGTTAAAGCGCGTAATCATCCGATTTTCAGCTATCTATTTCTGTTTTTATTGCTCTTAAGGGATGAACTCTGCTTCCATTTCTGATTTTACGAACATATATAATTAAAAACAATAGGATCGAGGCTATATTACCAGTTTAAATTAATTTTACTCCTTCCAAATAATTTATTTAAATTTGTAGCGTTTGTATAATAGAATTTTAAGTTTCTTATTACTAGTATCTGTAAAATATATTCATAAATTTATGTGCAGGACAAAAAAGTATTCTGATGATATCGTCCGAGCAAAAATGTCAAGTTTTCCTAATTTCCACTTATGATTTTAATTCCGTACATAGTTGATTCTAATTCAGAACATGTGGTTTTCTTTCTAAAGCAATTCTTGATTATACGAATAGAGAGACGTTATTGTACAAGTATGCCAAGTGTTATTAATTTTGATACACCTTCTTACTCCATTTTCATCATCCATTTGAGAATGAATGAAACACTGTATCAATCAAAGTGTCCAAATGTGGCACAAGTCGTTCAAATAGATTCGAAAACGTTCGTATGTCATATCAATGCTATATATAACACATAATAAATGAAGGGACGTGAAAAACTATTTTTGGCATATAGTTAGTCAATCTTATACCCCGGTCACATATTCACGGAATACGCCCACGGAAGAGCCACGGATTAATTCCGGCATCGTCCGTAGCTACCCGTACTGGTCAGTAGCTTTCCGTATTGTAACCGTAATCAATCGTAGTAGTCCTTGTATATCCGTAGCGATCCTGGACAATTTTTGAACATGCACAAAAATTTGCTACGGAAAAATCAACCGTAGCGTATCCCTGCTAGTCCGTATTAAACCGTACTGATACGTACTGGTCCGTACGAAAACCGTACTAGTCCGTACTGATTCGTAGTCCAAAAACTTGTCAAGGATTTCCACGGTTTGGTACGGAGAACTACGTATTTGTACGGTTACCCTACGTATAAGCTACGGTTTTACTACGGATTAATACGGCATTGTCACGGAAAGCCACGATCGTAATACGTTGTACTACGGAGAGGCAAGGATTAGCACGGTCTTATACGGTTTATTGCGTTGCAACACGAAACGGTACGGAATGGTACGGTCAACCACTGTTTAGTACGGATGAATTAAGTATCATGTGCTTTTTCAAGGGTATGAATACTACCTTCTTCTTAAAATCAGACATATTTGCGGGAACATTCAATAAAGGATTATTGCCATTTACTGGCTGCAACTTTAAATATTGAAATGGCTCAGAATGCAGAGGCAGTGGTCGAGCTGTTTGATGACATGCATAGAAGTAAATTTATATTAATATCGTACTACAATTCATTAGTAATAGAAAACATTTAATGTGACATATTTTACAAACATTGGATCGTGAAATTGGAGTAAATATGTACATAAAACGAAGTGTTTAATAAGCCTCGGACGCTGGACCTTGAGTGATAATAATATATATTAACAAGCTTTTTACATATTTTTAAAAAACATAAACAACGATAATTAATGTAAGTAAACATGACAAAAAATCTAAAAAATTAAAAGAGAAGCATTATTGCTCAACATTTTTCATTAATGATACTAGTCCATAAATCAGGTAAGAGAAGACAGACGAGATGGTGGACTAGAGATGGGCTTTTTACGAACACCGCTTAAATGTTTAGTATGAGGCTCTCATGGCCGAACTTGTTGAGGAGTCCTTCAAGAAATTCACTTTTATCGGACCTGATGTGTCTCGGGGGTCGGACGCGATTAGGTCGAATCCTCTCCGCCAAAATCATTGAACTCTGCAATTCGTTGTCTAGGTGTTCTTTTCTTGTGAGGCATTTTTGAAAATGAGCAAAACAAACATGTTGAGGACGGATGAATTAGGTCCGTATAGATCCGTGGGAAATTAGTTCTTCTCCGTATCAATTCGTTCTTCTCCGTATCAGACCGTACTTAGTCGTACTAAACCCGTGCTTATACCGTAGCGAACCGTAGTGTATCCGTGGTGCGTCCGTCCCGATTCGTGTTGCTCCGTATCAAAACCGTGTCAGTCCGTAACAATCCTCGTCTCTCCGGGGTCTTGTGGTGGTAAATCCGTCGGACGCCGTACTCATACCGTTGTGTGTCCGTACTGGAACCGTAGCGGATTACGGAATTTCACATTTCCGTAGTAATCCGTGAACGATTAGACCGTAGCTCTTCCGTGGCATTATCCGTGAATATGTGACCGGGGCATTAAAACGATAGGCAAGTTATATTTCTAAATGTCCAATGGCAAATTTGATTTAAGGATGCACACAGATATTAATATCAACCGAAATTATATTAGTGACGACATGACTATCCTAAATAATTGACAATACATGGTGGGTCGTTTTTTAACAAAAGCGAAGAAGAAAAAGAAATTCTTTTGAGTTCAGTAAACAAAACATAATGAAACACAACTTCTATATATAAGTTTAAGACTATTAACGCCATGTATCGCCTTTTGGCCTTTCCCATTAAATAAATAACCCAATATCAATTTAAAGTGTGAAATAGAATGAACGTGTGGCATTAACTCTAAAAACGGAAAACACTCAGAAACCTCTGAAAACAATCTCACATTGGATGATTTAGATTTGACTTACTATACAAATTAACCTAATTTAAGACGTCCTCGTTCGTTATAAGTATACAGAAGTTCAGATGCCTTTTCTGTAATAAAACGGTGTCGCGTGCGTTCATTTCATTATTAAATAATGTACATAAGGAAAGAAAAAAATAATGGCATTCGTCGTCTTATTCGGCTCCTTGCCGCTGGTTCTTGTTGCTGGGTCGTATGGGGGTTGCGTTCATTGAACGCCACCTTTCCTTGTTGATCTTGTTTATCATATTTTATTTATTGCATGTATTACAGTCTATAATTTAATGAAATCATTTTTACTAATTCTATTGGAAAATGGTGCTTACGTATGCAAAACACAAACAAAAAGGACAGTGGACGATTTGATCACAAGCATAGCAGTGTTAATATACATTTATTGCTGTTAACATTTTAACTCTTTGTACTTTAAACAAATAATTAGTTTCCTAGAAATTTGACTACACTTGCTGGTTAACGGGCGGTAAGGGCAAAATCCAGCGACTAAAATGATCAAATAATGGTTCCGGTAAATACTGATTCAGTAATGCCAATATCTGTAAATAAAAAGAAAAGCAAAATCAAGTTAATAATTTCTTCAATATCAAAACATATTAAACAGCTGACGTAATGTGTGTATAATAGTTAATTTTACGTTTCACAATTGTTTTATTTAAGTTCGAACAATTTCCAGTTATTTAAACAAATACATTGTATACTAGTATATTTCATCAATGAAATTACCTAAAAGAACAATCTATTATTGTTAAGATATGTTTTAAATACTTACACAATACTTGTCGAAAGAATGGTGGGTACCATGCACCAAATACCGGCATTTTGGATTTACATTAGCCACTGCATCAAGCATAGCATCTGTCACAGGATCTAAACTTTCTGGTCCAAGTTTATAATCGTCTCGAAAAGCCGTAATAAGATCATCAATACATCGTCTACCATATGCTTCTTTTATCTCTTCTGATGCCAGTTCCCAACTTTGATTAAGTGCATCGACTGCTAGACATAACTAAATACAATAGTCAAGAAAAAAAATAACATAATTTAGATTATATACACTTTAGTGGCAATAAACTTAGACATTAAAGCAAGTGGAATTTTACCTTTTCTAAAGACTAAATAAGGGAGTCTGTCGATTCTAAGTATCAAAGCTGTTATCGTTTTGAAAGTACTAGATGATAGTGCGATCTTATATATTTACATTGTAATATAAATAATACATAAATCATACATTTAGATTTTCCTTAGATCTTACAAATAACATAATTATGCAATGTAATCCATTGAAATAAATACAAATATTATATGTAGTGTTTTAATAATACCCTTGCATACTAGATTTAAAATTAAATGATAAATGCAATATTAAAGAAACATACTCTTTCACCCTGAAGAATTCCTGTGATATTGCTGAATTTACCAGGCTCTATAATAGCGACTTTTACTCCGAATCTGTACATTTCCCTGCGTAGAATGTCTGAGAAGGCTTCACCGGCATACTTAGAGGAAACATAGGCCGTATCTGCGGGCCATGGGAGCCTTCCCTTAGCACTTGTTACATTTACCACCCTACCTTGAACATATAACAAACCAATTATCTGTAGAACTCTGCTGAAGTTATAACATAGATGATGTATTCATGGTATAATTTATATCTTGTGCTGTAGGAATTCCAACACTATCTTTATTGCTTCATCAAAATATACAAAAACAAGTTAGAAATAACCTATCAAAAAACAGTATCTACGATAGTTAAAAATCTGGGAAAAGCGTGATGCCTCGGGAAAATGTCCAACATTCTTCAAGCCCACTAGCAGCGTCCTGAGTGGTACTCAATTTTTAACACTTATAGTGTTGAAGTTCATGCTCCTGATGGACCAGAAAATACAATACTAAAGTTAGTTAAGGTAATAAGGAGCAAACATTAACTAATTGAACCTTCATATCACTAGTGGTTATCAAATGTGCAATACCTCGATTTTAAAATTATCGTTTCTATAATTTATGGATGAATTTCGGATGACAATCAGTCTTTATAATAGTGGTTACTATAATCATATATGTGCAGTATGTGCAGTTCTTAACATACTTTAAAAAGATTGCTTTAGAATTGTTTGTGCCACATATCTGATATCGGAATTGTTATGAGTTCTATTCTTGAAAAGCACAAAATGGTTAAACATCTAACAAATTTCGAATTAAACTTCGTCTTGTGGGCAAAGGTCATAAATAACTTCCATTAAAATGCTAGAAAATAAAACCAACCTCTTGTTTTCCTGATCAGAGGTAGAAACGCTTTAGTAACACGCACCATGCCATAGAAGTTCACGTCTGCTACATGTTTCATCATCTCAATGCTTGCGAATTCTATTTCTGCTGCAAGCTCTATTCCGGCATTATTGATTACTGCCCAAAGACCTTAAATTAATAATATACAGAGTGTACAATATTACGAATTTCAGAAGCAAAAATATACATCGTTGTTTCGAACAAAGGTGAAACAAATTATAAGACTTTTCAACCAATCCTTGGTTTTAATCCATTTCTGTTTTACTTTTAATATCGATTATCCGCTTATCTTTTTACTCCATCTCTCTGACTAAGCAAGGCTTGTTTAACTGTTGAAGGATGTCATCAGAAAAAATTCTCCGAAGATTCAAAATATCGAGAAAACAAAAGAGCGAGCAATATTAGAATTTTTTATCATGAGAACTTATATAGACCTACATTGGATGTGAAAAACAGTATATACATGTAATATGCGTATAATATTGCACTTTTTGTTATTTTAAATGATTAGATAAGACACATTACCCAATCCTGGCAATCCCTGCCGTGTTGTCTCTAACGCCTGTTTAATGCTTTCATCATCTGTTACATCTATTGACACGACTTGAAGTCTTTCCCCGCCTTTTTCCTTTAGAGTTTTTGCTCCATCACAATCGGGGTTCAAACATCCGGCAAACACGTAAAATCCGGCTTTACACAACCTTAACGCCGTTGCATACCCAATTCCTAAATCAACCAATATAAACGTAATTTCTATAATATGTATAAAAGTAAAAAAAAAATAAATACATTGAACTTCATTTCGTATTCAACAATAAAAAGACCGCATTATTACATAAGTTACTATTACATTGGTTTGAAATGACAGATAAAAAAATTCTTGTTTCACAACACTCATATAGCATATTTCTTTCTTTTTTTAGTTCCCGACAGGTCCTTTTAAAATGTTTTTCGTACTTTCATTAGAAAAGTTTGTTACGTAAAAATACTCATCGCAGTTTGGAAATCTTTGAAAGGATTTTGACGACAGGGCAATTGTTTTAACATAAATGTATAGCTAATTAGAAAAGAATAAATGTACGGTACAAAAACATTTTTTCGATCGTACTTCTGCTGAAATAACACAGAAAATGATGTTTGTTTGATGAAAAATTTATTGTTGATATAGACTCAATATCTACAAAATGCATTTAGTTAATATTATTTGACAGCAAAGGACTAGAGACAACTTAATTACATGTTTTGAATGAATCTTTGTAGAATTTACGTGTATATTCTTACCTGTATCACATCCGGTGATCAAAATTCCTTTCCCGTTGACATCATCTATCTTCTTAGCAAATCGTTTAGAAACAAGTTTATAAACCACGCATAAAAGGATTATTGCTAACATATAAAAGTACACTTGTTGAACTATGTAGTAAATTAATAATCCGATAACAAGCATAAAAGATGAAAAAAGTAAAGTCTCTGAAGCTAATACATCCATTTTTTACATTTGAGATATTTTACAAACGTTTTGCATGCATACCTTTTTGCTCTATATAATTTTACCATGTGTGATGAATTTAACCTTGACATTCATGTTGTGTTAAATAAACATTTAGGTTAAGTAAGTGAATTTTTGATTTTAATTAAGAAAAGTACTGTCACTACACATAACATTTAAAGCTACAACATGCAGCAGAAATATTACCATTGTAAACACGAGCTTGGTCTTTGATCACTATCTGTTTTCTCTAAGCATTAAGACATTTGATGTACAATTTATTTACAAATCAGTTCACCAGTAATTTTTCATGCATGTAGCTGTTGCTTCATCTGTAGAAGATTTACTTCTACGTTATCGTTGCATAACTTAAATTAGCGAAAGAAAATGATTTCAAAACGTTCAAAATGGCAAAATTGAAAATGCTTCAGATTCATTTTGATTTAGCCTGTTCAATGGACGGTACTGGAAAGTGCAAGATTCCGTCCAAGACCACGCAGATAACATTTTTTCAGCCAACATTTTTCAAGTTTACCCATATATATCTTTGTCTATACTTTATATGATATAATATAAGCGCTATACCGTCCCGGACAAAAAGTACCCGTCGTATATATTTTGTTTTGTTTTCTAAAAATGATGTACATGTACATCAAAAGTATGGTTGCTATGGACAAAGGAAATTAAGTAGTCTTTTAGAATTTCAAAGTGTCAAACTAAAGCAGCATGGAAGGAACTAGAGCAGTGTTTACT
This sequence comes from Ruditapes philippinarum, assembly GCF_026571515.1. Classification (NCBI taxonomy): domain Eukaryota; kingdom Metazoa; phylum Mollusca; class Bivalvia; order Venerida; family Veneridae; genus Ruditapes; species Ruditapes philippinarum. The sequence continues at coordinate 48,441 of NW_026863181.1, forward strand.
ACCTTGTCTATCAAGGTTGTTGACCTTAAGATAATAATAACAGGTTATCAAAATGACCTTTTTACCTTTAAGTTTGTATTACTTGTACAAGATTATCTTTTAACCTTTACCCAAATGTATATGTTAATGAACTTGTTTGGCATTGAATCTGGCATATAGCAGTAATTTTATTATTCTGAAGCTGAGAACTCAACAGTATAACGTCTGGTCTGATGACCCGAATGTGCAGGCTGGCCTGGTTCTACGCTGAAAGCCATTCCTTGTATTATATCCGCCCTGGCTTTTAAATTTTTCAAAACATGAACGTCTTTTTATCTAAAGCTAAGACAACAACACTTTCAACACGTACTGTATAAATGAATATTTTTACGTCACAAGTCATAATGTTTGCGAATGTCCAAAATCTTTCCTTCGATACAAGTCAAATTAAAAACTGCATGAATCCGGATGAGCATATATATTTCAAGAAAATTAAACTTGAGAAAAAAATATTAAGATTTTAGGAAAGGTATCCAAAGATTCGTGATTCAAGTAATAATTTACCTTTTATGTGTGATTAAAGACTTATTTTGTCACCATATTTTATCACCATATTTCTACTGCGTGACTAACACAGTAAGAGCTGTTTTTGCATATTTCGATTTTTCTTCTCTTTTTTTATTTGGTAAATTGCGTGGATTGTCAGTGCGATAGCAATGTGTAAAATACTTTCTTTGTTCACATCACAAAATTTTACTTTTAAACTCATTTTTAAAATTTTCATGAAAAACAAGCATGAATCTTTAGGCGTGTTGCTTAACTACCAGGTTTTAAGACTTGCTGGTTGACTGGTGGTAAAGGCAAAATCCAACGGCTAAAATGATCAAACAACGGTTCTGGAAGATACTGATTCAGTAATGCCAATACCTGTAATATAACGAAAAACGGACCTTTAAATTTAATCATCTGAACTTGTTTAACACTTTATTGACGTGTAATTTTGATAAAAGCTTATTACATGCATAAAAATGTTCTTTACGATCGATAAGTTGAGCGAAAACTTTGTTGAAAACATTTTGTTGAGAGATCAACATTGTTGTAATGTAATGCATGAATGCTTACGCAAAATTTGTCGATGGGTTGATGAGTACCATGTACAAGATACCGGCATTTTGGATTTACATTGACCAATGCATCGAGCATAGCATCTGTCACAGGGTCTAAACTTGTTGGTCCAAATTTTCCATCCTCTCGAAGAGCTGTAATAAGATCATCAATACATCGTCTACCATATGCCTCTTTAACCTCTTCTGATGCCCGTTCCCAACTTTGATTAAGTTCATCGACTGCTACATTGAGCTGAAAACGGATACCAAAGTCCTAAGTAATATGCTTTAATTTTCATAATTTTATAATAACTATTACTAGTTGAGCATATAGATTTTCATGTTTTAAATACATCTTTACGAAGTCGGTTAAGTCTCGCTTGCGAAACTATCTGTATTTTGAATGAAGACGAAAAATATTTTACCTCTGAACTAATACCAAGTAAAATCCTACTATTAAAAACAAATGCCAGCATTCTTGCACAATCAAGATCCAGTGCACAGTGTTTTTATAAGCATGTACAAGGTACGTTTAAAAAATATTTGATGGTATTTCAGTGATATGACCGTACAGAATTGGTGCCACTTAAAACCCAACCAAACAAACAAGGAAACGAACAGTGATCTTAGCAGATACCAAAACAATTAATTATATTTGATTCCTTTAAGAATGATATTAACGGAATTTTTTAAAACCTACTCTGTCACCTTGAAGAATTCCTGTAATATTGCTGAATCGACCAGGTTCTATAATTACGACTTTTACTCCAAACCTGTACATTTCTCTTCGCAGAATGTCTGAGAAGGCTTCAGCGGCATACTTAGATGACACATAGGCCGTGTCTGCAGGCCATGGAAGTCTTCCTTTTACACTTGTTACATTGACCACCCTACCTACAAGACATCATTAACAAACCAATGATTTTCTTTTTTTAAATTTCCGATTAGTTTTACATACATTACATGTACAATTTGAATGAATGATGTTTAAATTGTGGTAATACCCTGTCGTTATTCCAACCGATCTTGTATCAAAATCAATTAAAATCCGTAGTCAGCAACATACATTCAACAAACAATCAAACCATATTCATATTGTGGAAACATGGAGAAAATGGGTGGTGGTGGGGCGTTTCAATTATTATGAGCAAATAGCCAAGTTGTATATATACATTTAACTGACAAATCGAAGTCGAACAAATATCATAAGAGTGACTTTCTTAACATGTAACTTTTTCCTGTCGTGTTTTACTTTCTTCTAGAAAAGATTAATAAGAAATGTTCTGGGAAGGGCTTAATCTACTGTTGTAAGAACTTGCCCAACCCATTTGCATTTTGATATATACTCTATTATTTGTACGATATGTTTGTAAACATGTATTTAATGCAATAAAATATGTTTAAACTAATAAGAAATGTTAGTAATATCATCATGGAAATATCTAAGAATTGAGGGATTATTTTTTAAAGTATGTTGTAGAATTAAACCAACCTCTTGCTTTCCTGATCAGAGGTAGAAACGCTTTAGTAACACGCACCATGCCATAGAAATTGACGTCTGCTACACGTTTCATCATATCAATGCTTGCAAATTCTATTTCTGCTGCAAGCTCTATTCCAGCATTATTGATAACTCCCCATAGACCTGAAAATTTATTAGGAGATGGATATTTTAGCCGCAACGAAACTGAAAATTAATATAAAACTTGCGTCTGAAGTATTTTTTGAAATCTTGTTATGGGATTGATAGCTCTACGAGAGATGAAAATTTGTGTTTAAGCATTTGAGTATAGAAGATATTTCTAGAAGAGTTATATAACCTGATTCTGGTAATCCCTGTCGTGTTGTTTCTAACGCTTGTTTAATGCTTTCATCGTTTGTTACATCTAATGGTATGACCCGAATTCTTCCCCCACCTTTCTCTTTGAGGACTTTTGCTCCATCACTATCGGGCTTCAAACATCCGGCAAACACTAAAAAACCGGCTTTCCGCAATCTTAACGCCGCCGCATGACCAATTCCTGTATCAATAGATATACACTTGATTTAGATAATATTCTTGATTTATATAACATTCCTTTTCTTTGAAATTCAGCTTGATTATTAGATTATTACAGGTTTTATCTGTTTGCAAATGCAAATTGCGTTGATAAATAACCTGCCTATCGTTGATAAGTTTTCAATTTTCAATTTTTAACGTGTCGATAGGGCATTAAATAACAAGAGGGGTCATTTTTTTGACGTTGAAATTGATCAATAATCTGTTAAATATTGATCCTCATGGGTCATTTTCAAGGTTTAACATTCAAAGTTACACCTACTCTCTTGCTAACTTTACGCCGATTACCTTTTTCTGCTAACTAAAAATTACCGCAATTCCATTGTTGATTTTGATGAGTTTCAAAAAATATATATAGAGAGAGAGATACATATCCATTTTGCTTTTTAATCTTCACAAAAAATACATAATATGGTTTTAGATTTAAAGTTTACGTCGGACAAAAAAGTTAATGTATGCCATGTCGTATACATTGTAGATATCTGAAAGAAACATTTGGAAATCTATGTGACGATTTAAACAATTATATTGCATATATTTATAAGACAAATCTCACAACATAAAGGTGCGGCCATAAAAATCATCAGTATACAGAGACATATTTGGTCATACTCATGGTAAAGAGTGATTACTTACTGATGGTATACATTGTATATCATTTAGATACAAGGGACACTCGAGACAACCTTAAAGTAAATCTTAACATGCCGACATACCTGTATCACATCCGGTGATGAACAGTCCTTTCTCTGTGATATCTAGCTTCTTTACGTACCGTTTAGAAATAAATTTATAAATCACATATAAAGCAATGATTGCTAATATATGTATGTACACGTCTAGAGCTATGAGGTAGACTAATAACCCGATGGCCACCATGAACGCTGAAAATAGAGAGGTCTCAGATGTTATATCCATCGCTTCTTTTCCTATTTAATAGATAAAATAATTGGAAGATAAACGCTAGTTTGACTTTCGTGTTATGTGAATGACATGACACTCACCTGTTTAATATATCGGGCATATTATATATGATTTGTTATGGACAAAGATTAAAATTTCAGTATTATCACTGATAATATCAGTCTTGGTGAATTTAATCTTGTTTATTGCTGACAGTATTGTGCATTTTTCATCCACTATTGCAATTAAATCAATACCTCTATACAGTGTATAAACTATAAGAAGTTCATGTGCCTCTTCATAATGTTTAGTTCGATAATTTACTAAAAAATAGACTGAATGCATGGGGAAAAAAGTTATATTTCAAATAATGATAACGTTTTTAACGCAACTTTTGCTAGGAGATCTATATAAACGAGATACTGCAGCCCAACTGACAGTTGAGACATTCTAGGAAAGGAAAGAAGGGATTTCCCTTAAATCATAGTTTTCTTAAATTATGTACATTATTTAAGAACAATGAAGAACTTATCATGATATTAATCAACTTCATGTACATATAGAAATCTCTCACATGTTTCCAATAAGTTAAATAAATATTAAACGCAGACATATATAGAAACAGGATTGAGAAAGAAGTCATAGACTTGTAAATCTCTCTCCTAGTAATAAGATACAGTTTGATAGTCTACATCTACATCGTACGTCGGCGCAATCATTCTTGATTATAACGCGACGGGTGGTGCTAGGTCAAGAAAAAGAAATATACAAGAAATGACAGAAAGTTAGAAGAGGTTGGATAGGTCAAAAGAAAGAGATATAGACAAAAAGTCTGGCCAGCTACATTTCGCCTCTTCAACCCAAACCTCTCCGGTTACGATGGCCGCGGCCGGCACAGCCTTGGATATCACTAGTGGGTACTTGTAGCTGGGCCCCTAATGGTGGATTAGAATGTGAGGGATGATAGCCCCTTCTTGAAGGATACCAAGTCAGGGCTCTCTGCAACGGAGGCAGGTAGGCTGTTCCAGGTTGTGTCTGCACGAGGGAAGAAGGAGTTCTTGTAGTACGATGTAGATGTGGATGGTAGATGGAACTTCTTGGCAGGGGTGAGATAATCGCTGACTGGTATGTCCACAAGGTCATTGGTGATCTTGAACATCATGGTCAGCTGGGCTTTGGTACGCCGTGACTCTAATGTCTCCCATCCCAAGTGTTGGATCATGGAGGATACGCTGCTGGTGTTGTGGTAACGGTTCGTCACATATCTTGCAGCTCTCCTCTGGACCATCTCGAGCTTGCGTGTAAGGTCCTTGGTATAAGAGTTCCAGACGGTGGAGCAATATTCAAGGCCTGGTCGCACGAGTGACATGTAGGCTGTGCTCTTGACCTGTTCGTTGCTGATGCGCAGGTTGCGTCGAAGGAAGCCGAGTGTACTGTTGCCCTTCTTCACAATCTTGTCAACATATTGGTTCCAGGAGAGGTTTCCAGACATATGGACCCCGAGGTACATGGTTGTCGAGTCTATCTCGAATGTGTGGCCCTTCAAGGAGTACGGGTATATGATGGGGTTCCTCTTCCTGTGGACCCTGATTATGATGCACTTCTCTGGGTGGAAACTCATGCCCCAGCGTTTCTCCCATAATGCCAGCTTCTTCAGGTCATCCTGTAAAATGTGGCAGTCCTCTTCAATGGCGAGTTCCAGGTATACCACACAGTCGTCAGCAAAGAGCCTGACCTTGGACGTGACATGAAGTGGCAGGTCGTTGATGAAGACCAGGAAGAGTATGGGTCCGAGCACGCTTCCCTGGGGGACTCCGCTGATAATGGGTGCTGGGTCGGACGTTGCTCCATCAACAACTACGCGCTGAGTGTGGCCTGTGAGAAATGCCTCAATCCACTTCAGGGTATGGTTTCTGATGCCATAATGATGAAGCTTGGCTAGCAAGCGGATGTGTGGGACGCGGTCGAACGCTTTGCTGAAGTCCTCATGTTGTTTACGCCGGTCCATGGGCTTGGTAAGCTCATCTGTCAGCGTTTGTAGCTGGGTTTCGCAGCTCCGTCTTCTTCTAAATCCATGCTGGCTGTCGGTTAGTATCTTGTGGCTGTCCAAATGATTCATTATGTTGCTGACGATGATGTGCTTCAGCATCTTGCAGGCTATGCAGGTGAGGGATACCGGTCTATAGTTGCTGGATTTGAAGCGTTCCCCTTTCTTAAATATGGCTGTCACGTTGGCTGTTATCCACACTTCATGTACATGTATGCTACCAGATGAAAGGCACTTTTTGTAGATGACGACCAGGTATGACTAAAACACTGTTCAGCCATCTCCTTCAGGATGCGCGCAGAGATCATGTCTGGGCCTGCTGCCTTCTTTGGGTTGAGCTTCCTGAGTAGTGTAAGCACTCCCTTGTTGGTTATCTCTATATCAGGCATGGTGGGGGGTGGTTCGCCCTCTGGATTTGGGATGCTGGATCTGTCCTCCCTAGTGAAAACGGATTGGTATTGGTTGTTTAGGATGTTAGCTTTGTCGATTGATTCTGCGTGTAACTTGCCCTTGTCTTTCAGTGGTGAAACCCCGGAGTTGTCCCTTCTCAACGATTTGATGTAATTCCAGAACTTTTTTTGTTTTGATGGTTGTTCTGAAGCTGGATCATTGGCATCAATTACGTCTTCTAAGTATCGCCAATATTCGTGTCGTTCTTTCTTTTGAGTTTCTCTTTTGGCCTGATAGTAACAAGACATTTATCAAAGTTTACTATGTATGTATTTTAACTTATAATTTAAGGAGAAAATAAATAAACAAACAAACACAGGGAGAAACAAAAACAAAAAATGTGTACATGTACGTACACGGCATATATGTTGGGCCTATATTACGTATCTTTAAAGAATACCATGAATTTATATCTTCTTTATAAGAATTGCTGTAGATTATAGATGTATTAATTCCTTAGTTTGTTTTACAAATTTACAAAATGTTAAGGCATACAATTTTAACTATATTTTCTTTAACATTTATAATCCACAAAAGAATTCATGACCATTTAGTGGTGTTCAACTTTTGACATTTTGCGGGAATAATTTTGACCGCTTAAGTTATGAAAAAGAATTTGTCAACATCTTGCAATAAGAAATAAATTAATTCACATTTAAATATGAAATTGAATGGTAATAGAACCGTAAACAACCTTCTCCTTCTTGCCTTTATTGCCTGACCTCGGTTTCATTTATTTCCCTGAACTTTTTTCAATGTTGTAAGCAAAATGGCTGCTCTCCGCAAACTTTCTCGGGTTTTGTTGACAAAACCGATTTTAAGAAATAAACCATGCATACAGAATCAGACAAGGTTGTCATCATATTTCCCTATCGATGATAATATGTTTGGGCTTACAGATGAACAAAAACAGGTAAATGTGGCATGACACTTACTTTGATTTTGTTTTATAAGTGTGAAAGAGGTCAAACTCGGGCCAGGGGTCGTGACTCGTGAAATAGTTGCAATGCAATATCTTTTTTTGAAAATATACCTTACATTTTTTTTAAACCACTCTAGTATAACAGTTAATAATATGAAATTAGGCAAAGCCTATGAACGGGGAAGTCGTTAATAATTCCTTTCATTCTCTCCGTTTTAAAGGTGTCATTCGGTATTACATGCACCGCTTTCGTTTTCACTCGGAACACTCGACGATTATCATTTATCCGAAAAGTTGAGATTTGTTCCGTTATTGGAATGCGCTGCCTATTATCATTGAGTTACATTGTAAATGGCGGCGCCCGACTAGAACTGACACTCAAAATTTCATATAGAATTCTATATATTTTTTAATTGCTTTTTATTTGATTTTATTTTAAATATTCACATGTAGTCTATAGCCGGGCAAGCCAAAGCCCGGACCTGCTTCGCGGGCCCGGTCTTTGACTTCCCCGTATGAAAAAGGCAATCGTTTCTTTTACAGTAAGATTGCTTAAAATAATCCTTCATTTTTACTTTACATTTTCCGTTTTAAAAATGTCATTTGGTATTTATACACTGCTTCCGTTTATTCTGGTTCCCCCTTCGGGCCCTTCCTATTATGGTTCCTATATAAATGCGCAGGACACCAGTCTACGCTTCTGTTTTCAATCCAAGTACATTGGCTTTTACCGTTATCTTGTAATTTGAAAAGTTGCGATGTGTCCAATTTGGTACTTTGGACGAAAGTTTTCAAAACCATCACTTAACAGGTACTCACGTTACCGTAAAGCTTGCTTTGCGAGCAGGCCCTTTGGGCCAGCGCATCGAGCTCGCTATTATTGGAATGAATTAAATTGATCTAAGTCATTTGCTGAAAAAACAAACACTTAAAACAACAATTGAACAGCTAAATAGATGGGACTTGAAATTTGAATTATATAACTCCTACTGGCATGCGAGCAGTTCCAGTACAGAATCAGTGCCGGTATTTTTCGTTTAAACGCTTGATTTTTATTTGCATTCTTCAAAAATTGATATCAAATCAAGCAGAAGCATAAACAAGACAAAATTTAAGTCTGAAAAAGGCAAAGCCTCCAAGCGACTTGATTTACTTTTACTGTGAAAAAGTATTAAATATTTATTCATTTCTATTTCACATTTTCCGTTTTAAAATTGTCATTCCCTATTTTATACACTGCTTCTGTTATTCTGGTTCCCTGTCCTATTATGGTTCCTATAAAAGTGCGCAGGACACCAGTCTACGCTTCTGTTTTCAATCAGAATTTCTCAGCTTTTATCGATATCTTCAGGGTTCCCTCTGGGTCAAAAATAGTTTGCGCCACCAAATTCGCCAATCAGAAAAAGTTGGAGCCAATGGCTCCAAAGTTGGAGCCAATAATTCTGCAAGGGAGACATGCCTATATTTGCTAAGATATGCTAGCAGTTATATATCATTATGATTACAAACACATATATTTATAATATTTCATTTTATTACAGCTGCACATGTTTATTTTCTAAAATATAGACATACTATTATGTGGTTTTCAAATTCTATTTAAATAAATACACATGACAGCATAAATGTAATCAAGAACATCATGTTAAGTTAGTCATCCTGTTTTCCACCGTTTTGCCAGTATAGCAGTTCTTCTCACAGGCTGGACTGAGCCAAGATCTTTCCCAGCTTCTACCCGACAATCTGGTGATCTACAGATACAAAATAATAAAAATAAAAAAACAACATTACTATAAATTGACTTCATCTTAAAATCAATGAGAACAAAATATGAAATAGATACTAAGTATTTTTAACAATGAAAAATATTGTTTATTTTAATAGGGTTTGCATATGAATAGACACTTCAGCCCTTTACAATCAGATATGAAAATATTAACATTGCAGTAACAGTGGCTTTAGATCAATCATTAGTGAAATTATTCTTTTAATTGTCATCCGATTTAATATTCAAACTGTAATTATTTGAGTCAACTTACCTAAACAACATCACGGACGATCTTTAACTTCTCTGTTCGCTACTAACACCTGTTGACCACACATGTAATTATCAGTGCTCCAAGTCGTAAATTGTTCCAATTAACAAATTGCCACTCTCATCTTCACATGTTCCCAAAGTGTCACACAATTGATGACATAATTGATTATACGGTACCGATAAACAAACTAATAGCGCGTGACCTTTCACATTTGGGCCGCTTATGTAATTGACGCGGCCGCTTATGACATTTAAGTGTACTAGTTGTCGGATGCTTTTATCTTACGTTGGCGCCACTTAAATTCGCAAATTAAAGATTTTATGCGCCAGAATTAATATTTTGTCGCATTTGGCGCCATTGGCGAGCGACAGCGGGAACCCTGATCTTGTAATTCGCATAGTTGCGATGTGTCAATTCGGTTCTTCGGACGGAAGTTTCCAAAACCATCACTATCTAGTAGGTACTCATGTTAACTTAAAGCTTGCTTTGCTAGCAGGCCCTTCAAGCTAGTAGCTCTTCAAATTCGCTTTAAAAATATTTTGTAACAAATCACTTTCACCATGCGTTGTCAAAGTGTGACGTTGTTAACTTTAGGGGATTCCATCCTTGAACGCATGTGCAACAATACTTGCATTGAGGCCTGTTAAAGGGTATTCCACTAAGATTATCTGTGTACAGATAAGTAGACAATGCTATATAAACCTGTTTCATTATCAGAATTTTGACCTGTATTACTATATTAAATAATTTTATGGCTTTATATCCTGAATAACATCTACCTAACTCTGGAAAAATGGTCTCTGTAACACTTATTACTGAAAAATAGGTCTGATATAACAAACCATATAATTATGATGGGTTACCTTTTATGTACGGGAACTACAAAATAATTTATAATTTCGGTGCCCATATCAGGCCTCATAACTAAGTGGTTTTCTATGTTCAGTTCCATAATGTGTGTGACGAGCCAAACTTCCCAAACAGCCGGAAAAGGTCCTGTTTTACAATGATGACTGCTTTTTCACAACTGTTCCAATTGCAAATTTTTGAGTTCGGTAAAAAACAACTTTAGTCAATTTTGAATATGACCTAATATTGGCAAAAATTAGCTTATAAAATCAAATGGAAGAAAAAATTAAAAATTCTACCTGAACAGATGTTTTTAATTTTGCTCAGTTATCTATGAACCAATGGCTTTTTTGCCCCAGTTATCCATGTTAATTTCATTTTCCACTTTCCCCCCAAATATCTGCAAATTTAAAACCATGGGCTTTTTACATTTTACATACATGATGCACCAATGTTCTATCGTACTGTAGTAATGTATCTTCATTTTATGCATTTCCTAAGTAGGTACAATTAACCTTATTCTAAAAGTTTAAACATGTATATTTTTAAATTTCATAATATGGCAGTATTAAATGGTCAATTAAATATTTGTCAAATTTCTCGAGTCCTTACTTGAATTTGATGAGTACCGGTAAGTTGATTTAGGCTATCCTTTTTGGCATTGTGAGTTGTTGTCAGCTTCTACAAATAGCAGACAAGTATTGAATTTATTGACCTTAGCAAAATTTAATAGTCACAAATTTGTGAAAAATAAAGTATTGTCCCTTTTCTAAATATACAGAGTAGGTTATCTCTTTTCTGCAGCTTGAATATTTTCACTTTCTACATTGTACAAATAGAGTTGACTGTTAATGAATTTAATGACCAGTACCAAAACTCTTGACACTTTATCAACATTTTCAGTGTTCATGATGTCAGCAAGCCTCATTGTTAATTGTCTGTGATGCCAGGCTTTGTGCTTCTGGGTGCATGTGTGTCTGAGAAACATCTTCTTGTACTTGTATATTTCAGTTAAGAGAAGCAGTTTTCCAATTTACACAGAAGGAATTGGCACCAAAAGCTGATGAAATTGATCAATTAAATTCTTTTCCTGATATGAAGGTAAGATTTATAGTTCACATTAAGTAGCATTTAGAATATTTATCAACATGAATCTTGGAAAACTTGGTTGAAAGACAAGGGGCATTATTCTTTTTTTGGAGTAATGGCCCTTTTTAAGTTTTTGTCAGATTACTTACCATTAGTAGGGTGATTTCAAAATTATCAAAGCTATCATCTTGAAACTTGCAATACTTGATAATCATGACAAGGCAGTGTCAGTTGCAATACAAGGGAGGTTACCGGTATTCAAGATTTTAAGAAGTGACCCCCTTTTTAAAGTTATAATATTTATAAAAATTGGTTATTGATTTAAAAAAATGGACAAAGAAATCATTATTTGCAGTTCTTATCTAGGTCTACTGCAAGCAGTTTAAGAAGTTTATTGTAACTACTTAACAGTAAAAGCAATATTTGATATTCACCTGTCATATGACATTACTCCTTAATGCAACTATGTTTCATTATTTTTAGTATTTGTTAGAATTTAAAGAAAACAATATAACATTTTCAGGACTTTTGGAAGAAGTGTGGTGAACTGGGTTTACATGGAATTACAGCTCCAGGTACTGTATTATAACCTTATGTTGTAAGTTTTAATCCTAAAATGAGTGTGCAATCCTACAGCTTGTCTATGGAAGGTTTGCAACTCTATGTATGTGCCATTCATGAGTGAAATAATGCGTAGCGAGGTATGGTCAGTTTTTTTTTCCAAGTAACTGCAACAGTTTGCGAATTTACTAAAAAATCTACTTGCAATATCCACTGGCATCTTGCCAATTTGCCTGTGGAAAGTTGTGACTTAAAGCAGGAATACAGATTCATAATTATGTTGATACAATAATGTAGTTTTTTTTCTTCAGAACAATATGGCGGATCAGGAATGGGTTATGTTGAGCATTGTTTAATCATGGAGGAAATGTCACGTGCGTCTGCCAGTATTGCCCTCAGTTACGGTGCCCATTCTAATCTTTGTCTTAACCAGATAGTCAGGAATGGAAGTGAAGAACAAAGATTAAAATACTTACCTGATGTATGTAGTCTTCTTATATATCTTTTCTTTTGTCTTTCTTTTAATATATTGTTTTAATGCCTTGGTCCTGTTTAATGAATTTGTTTGTCATCTGGATACAGACTTGATCTCAAAATAATTTGCCAGTTATTTTGTTTCAACATTGGGGACATTTTTATGGCTTTAAAGAAACTTTTCTATTTTAATTTTCTTTTTTTTTCTTTCTTTTTAAAAAAAAAACCCTTAAGTAAACTATTTTAAGAATAAAAATTCATATTTGCTCACATAATTTCTCAGAAATCAAATTCAGACTATGAAAATGATAATTGAGCCGCGTCACGACAAAACCAACATAGTGGGTTTGCGACCAGCATGGATCCAGACCAGCCTGCGCATCAGCACAGTCTGATCAGGATCCATGCTGTTTGCTTACCAACTCTATTACATGTGGATAAACTGACAGCGAACAGCATGGATCCTGATCAGACTGTGCGGATGCGCAGGCTGGTCTGGATCCATGCTGGTCGCAAACCCACTATGTTGGTTCTGTCGTGACGCTGCTCATATGTATTGAATTGATTCTATTTTCATTTCCCAAACATGATTAGCTGATATCAGGTGATAAAGTTGGAGCTTTGGCCATGAGTGAGCCGAATGCAGGGTCAGATGTTGTTTCCATGAAACTACGTGCTGATAAACAAGGTAAATTATGACAGGTAGATAGTTATTAGTTATTCTACAACAACTCTCTCCTTTTAAAGTTGTTATCTTTTAATCTAAACCAAAAAGATTGTGTGTTTTGGTGCAATATAAGGACACTACTTTAACCATGCTTGCAGCAACAGATTCTACCCATACAAACAGTGAAGTCCAAAATCAGTCAGAACATAAGTGCTATAAGATCATGGTCAGCATTGTTGGCTATTCAATCTGTATACAGGTATATTTAGAAATTTTCCTAAAAATGATAAATCGTTCTGTGCTGAGTGAGAGATGGGACAGTCCATTTGAGATATCAAGGTTTGTCAGAGTGAAGGCCAGACTGTCAGAGTGAAGGAGTTACAGGTTATCTTACTGAATAGAATAAACAACTACATGGATGCTTTGACTATATCTTAATATTTAACTATTTTACAGGAGATTATTATGTATTAAATGGCAGTAAATTTTGGATAACAAATGGTCCAGATGCCGATGTTCTGGTTGTGTATGCTAAAACAGATTTTAATGCTGATAAACCACAGCATGGTATAACAGCATTTCTTATAGAAAAGGTAGGAACTTGGCTGAAATATGTTATAATAGATATACAGCATGCTTTATCTGAAGTGGTCTTCAGTGGTGTTTATTTTGATACTCCGTAATAGGACAGTTGCTATTTATTTATGTCTCTACACAAACTAAGCTTGTTTTGCCTTTTCTGGTATCCTTTATAGTGGCTTATTTGTACAGTTTAACAACTATGAAATACTTGTTTCTCGCAGCTAAGGTTTGAATCCTGTTGAATTATTTTGTGTTGGGAAGCTATATTGCTAGTATGCCCACCATTGTCTGAAATACATTGTGTCTTCATTCCTATGGTAAAGCCGGGATGTTGCTAAGAGTTCATCAGTTTAATACAGTATATGGCTTTATACTGAATAAAGAAAATGAACAGAAATAACTTATGTAGTGGAATTACATGTTCTTCGAATGAGTCAAGCTCTGTTTATTAATGTTTTAAACATACCAATACGTGGCAGCCAAGAGGCTTATATCTGGTCACATTTTACTGACTTTGAGGTTAGGCTGGCTCTGTCATGGTGGCTGAATAAGTTACTGTAAACAGTCAAAGTGTAACTTTATAAAAGAGTATGAAATTAACATAATACACATTGAGAATATTGGAAAAGAGACAATTACGTTGGTAAAAGTTATTCAGCCACCGGTATTTTCCTGAAATTTATGTTTTTAATGCTGTTCAGATCTCTCTTTTTCTTTAGAACTTTATAATTCTAAATTCAAACCTTCCAAAGGGGAGGATGGGGCAACAATGTTAACTTCTACCTATGCAACGGTACTGTTTTAAGAAATAAGGAAAAATAAAAACGAACAAATTTTCAAGAAGCTAGAAATATTCAAGAACTCCATTCTTCTTTTAACCTGTTGATATGAAATTGTCCTACATTATTATGAACATGACATGTATTGCTAAACTTGTAATACTGATACATAAACCTTGTCACTGGACTGATTTATTATAGGATATGGCAGGATTCAGTACGGGTATTAAGCTAGATAAACTTGGTATGCGGGGCTCAAACACTTCTGAGTTGATATTTGAGGACTGCAAAGTTCCAGGTAAGATGGCCGTATATACTCAGGGGTTATATAAAGGAAATGTAGTGCCGTGTGTCTATTTATAACCTTGAGAAGATGGCTTTGACAGAATTGTCAAGACATGATGAACATTTCTTCTACTATTGAAGTTCTAAGATACAATGTTTAGAAGAGTTTAAGTGTTTATGGGATCACAGGCAAGTATGAGAAACTTGACTCTCCCTGCTGTTATCTTTTTTATGCTTGGAAGTTATCTTGCAAGCTAACAGAAGGTCAGTGGTTCTAACCTTAGTCGCAGGTACCCTCTTGTATCTGAAATGTTGCAAGGAGTGACAGTTGCTTATATAGGACACATGACTACTTGTGTAATGATCCAAACATTGGCAGTATGGCTTATGAAAATAGAGAATAGAAAGTTGATGTCGGGATGGAGAATGTTTATCCAGTGAGCAAGAAAATGTATCTTAGCGTGTTTTTACTAGCCAAGATTCACTTATGCAACAAACCTGATAAACTTTCTCCTATCCCATCATCAACCATGTATTCTATTTATCCTGCTTTTATCAACTTTTATTATGTTGGTTTATTATTATTTAAACGATTTTGGTCTTACATTTATTACCGATAAAAAAGCTTCTACCTGAATTTTTTTGCCGCTTACCGTGTGACGTATAATGACTGGAGAGAGATAGTTTTACCTGGCAAAGCTTTATCCAGCTGATACATGTGATATAGACAGTAGCAGGATAAAAGAAGAATTTTTAGCTCGACTATTCGATAAGAATAAGTAGAGCTATTGCAGTCACCCGAGCGTCGGCGTCGGCGTAACCACTTATGTTAAAGTTTTTGTAATAGTTCAAATATTTTCAAAGTCCATAGACATATGGCTTTGAAACTTTGCACACTTGTTCACCATCATGACCCCAACCTGTACACAGGAGGAGGTAACTCTATCAAGCATTTTGACAGAATTATGCCTCTTTTTCGACTTAGAATTTACGTTAAAGTTTTTGTAATAGTTCAAATATTTTCAAAGTCCATTGACATATGGCTTTGAAACTTTACACACTTGTTCACCATCATGACCCCAACCTGGAAATAGGAGGAGGTAACTCTATCAAGCATTTTGACAGAATTATGCCCCTTTTTCGACTTAGAATTTACGTTAAAGTTTTTGTAATAGTTCAAATATTTTCAAAGTCCATTGACATATGGCTTTGAAACTTTGCACACTTGTTCACCATCATGACCCCAACCTGTAAACAGGAGGAGGTAACTCTATCAAGCATTTTGACAGAATTATGCCCCTTTTTCGACTAAGAATTTATGTTAAAGTTTTTGTAATAGTTCAAATATTTTCAAAGTCCATTGACATATGGCTTTGAAACTTTGCACACTTGTTCACCATCATGACCCCAACCTGTAAACAGGAGGAGGTAACTCTATCAAGCATTTTTTTTACTATCAAGCACTAAGAATAGTCGAGCGTTGCTGTCCTACCGACAGCTCTTTTTGTTTGTTATAATTACCAGAATTAATTTATTGTTTGTTTTAATTTTAACATGGCAGTTAGTCAGGTGTTAGGTTGTGAGAATCGCGGTGTATATGTGTTGATGTCTGGCCTTGATATTGAGAGGGTTATAGTAGCAGTTATGGCAGTAGGGTGAGCTTTACACAGCAGACTGCAGATTTGTACATGAATTACCTTTTTCTTGTCATGAAACCAAAAAATTACACTGAAATATTTATTTATCTTGATACACAAAAATTTGTGTCATGGCAAGAAATTGGTTCCTTTACAATTAAAAATTAGTTCCTTCGATGTACCCTTAGATATTGGCAGCCCTTATCATGTACAAGTTTTTATCACATAAACCGCGGCTCAGGAGTGTAATAAAGCCATTTAATAAAAACGATATTACACTAGACGATATTACACTAGTGTAATAACACTTTGACGTGACGTCATTTGCATTATAAACATAGAGGATATTGAATGAGTGTAGGTTTAATACTAAATTTATTGAACGAGTTGAATAAAATCATATTATGCGAGCCTCTGGCGAGCATAATATTGTTTTATTCAACGAGTTCAATAAATTTAGTATTGAATCTACACGAATATAATATTCTATTTATCACATATATAAAATAAGAACGGTAAACTGTTATCAAGAGTCATTTTTCTTTGACGCGCCTACAATGTAACGCTAACATTAGCTCGCTTTAGCGCTATATTTATAGCGCAAAGGACGTGACGTCAAAGTGTTATTACACTAGTGTAATATCGTCTAGTGTAATATCGATTTTATTAAATGGCTTTATTACACTCCTGCGCCGCGGTTTATGTGATAAATAGCGTTATAGCCCGCTAATGTTAGCGTTACACTATAGGCGCATCAAATAAAAATGACTTATTCACAGTTTAACGTTCTTATTTTATATATGTGATAAATAGAATATTATATTTGTGTAGATTCAATACTAAATTTATTGAACGAGTTGAATAAAACAATATTATGCTCGCCAGAGGCTCGCATAATATGATTTCATTCAACTCGTTCAATAAATTTAGTATTAAACCTACACTCATTCAATATCCTCTATGTCTATTATCTAAAATATATACTTGAGCTATGTCAAACAACAATCAATTTAATCCTTCTTACTCTTGATGTATTTATCTCAAAAGGCGATTTTAATTATTTTTACAGTTGAGCAAGTATTGGGAGGTGAAGGGCGTGGGGTTTATGTTTTAATGTCAGGACTAGACTTAGAGCGAGGGCTTGGGGCGTCTGGACCGTTAGGGTGAGCAGTATTCTCAATTAACAAGACTGTTTTATGCCTTTTTACTTAAAAATTCCTTACACAAAATATATATTATAAGTATTTTGTCTAACCCTAACTTATAATATAAGAAAATGCAAGTGAAGTTTAACCCTTATTCAAAATGTACCTAAATAAAAGTATTCTAGTAATTGGTGCTTTTATGATATTATCCTCATAAAAACTATAGCTACAATAGCCTTTTGTGTTTCTTTTGTGGCTGAATGTAAGGTGCTTAATTCTAAAATCAATAGTTCATGGCCTCACAAGATCAGGGTGGACAACTCTTGCTTTATATTTTACTCCTCTGTTATGTGTAATGCTCATGTTCTGTATGTAGAAGCTAGATAGAAATATTCCTGTCATGTAACGCTTTCACAGCAAAATTTTGGTACTGGACTTGCCCTGCTTTGAATTTCGGAAGTGTTCATTGTTATTTTAAAGGGATTAATAATCCCGCAATTTCACATTTTTCGTGAGATTTTCCAAGACCATGTTCCGCTGTATCTTTTGTAGTTGCGGTCTTGTTGGATATGTGTTACGGTATCAAAAGAAGTAAAGAAAAGGTATTTGCAAAATATTAAATAACCTAAAGATTAAGCAGATGTAAATTATTACTGTTATGGATGAAAATGTAAACACATATGATTATATAAAACAAGATGGCGGAAATCGGCCAACTTCAAGGGCCAATGAATCTCGCGCAGATTGCAGATCTAGATAAGAAAATGCTCTAATTTTAAAGCTTTTTAACCCTAATATTATAAGTCTCTGATAATGCTAAACTTTGGGAAGTCAACAGTATAGTCTGATAACACTGCATGGGTAATGCAGACTGGAATATCTGTATACTGGTGGCTTTAGTTTGTCCATATTGCTGCTAGCATTCAATGATTTAAGCATGGAAGTTATATTAATTTGGTTTGTTTGACATTATATAATTAGAAATATAGTATGTAAAGATATCCCTATTTGCCTTGCACATGCTAGAAAAACTGCAGCATAATTTATGTGCTATATAACCCTCTTACATCAAGGTACAGAGTAAAGGAAATGTGAAATATCAATGGTTATTTAAATACGATTGTGTTTCTTTTGAGATTTTTTCAGCAGCATTTACATAAACTTCATTTATTACAGGCGGGGGCGGTGGGAGTGGGGGTGTTGATATTTTCTTCAGTATTTGGAAGGGTAGTTGATGAAGCATTATTTCTGAACTCAGGAGTTAAAGTGTCAATGTTAGTTCTATGAACCTTTTTCCCTATGGCAGTTTGGTTAACAACTTTATTTTTATGCAAATATTTGTGCACATTGAAGGAGACATGACAGGTTGCTGATGTAAATCTGGTTTGTTCTGATACAGAATCCAAGAGCATTTGTTATGCAACTATGTGCCCTAATTGTTACATAACACTGTTAGAATTAATGAATTGGTGTTGAAAATAAGCAAATACAATGTAATAGGTTATTAATTGCAAATGTACGAAAGTGAACTATCTAGAGGAGTCATAGCTCTTATACATTGTATATATAAATTTTGTTGGGATGGGGCAGGTACTTAAATAAATATGGACTCTCTACTGTGATAAAACATTTTGATATTTCACGCTCGTACTGTTGATGTCTTTCCTTTTAATCCTCGTATTTTACCTATTTCTGTCAGCTGATCATATGCTGGGGGACATGAACAGAGGAGTTTATGTGTTGATGAGTGGTCTTGACATAGAAAGATGCATTCTTTTCAGCGGACCATTAGGGTAAGTGTGTGCATGACATGGCTTGAAGTGGGCGAGAATCAATCATAGTTTTTTGTATAACAATCATGGGGTGGTTAATAAATAATTACTAAGCAGATAGGCAAAAAGAGTTTCATTATCAAAAGCTAATACAATTAATGAATTATTATCCCCTTATTTTTCCCGGTATTTTTTGGAACATGGCAATTATGTTTGGGATTGCCAATGGGAACTGTGCTGTGAAAATTGTCAACTTGCATTCCAAATTGTAAATGCTTATAAGTAAAAAAAAGGAGATTAATATTTGATTTCTTTCTCTTATTTTATGTATACAAGTATTTTGGTCAGTTTTTCCCAATTTGTCTGAAACATAAAAATTCCCAATTCTAAGGATTGGGTCATGTTCCCAAAGTGCTGAGAAAAAATCCTGTATGCTTAAATCACTGTTAATCATGAACAGACCCAGTGAAAGCAAGTCTGCAAAAAGTTTGTTTTCATTATTCTTAAGTGATCATCCCATTTGAGATAAATTTTTCCAAATCTCTATCATCAATTTTAGTGTCAAAAGATAAAAAGTAACATAAAGATAAAGTTCATATATCCCTTACATTATCTGCAACCTTTACCCAATACTTAAAATATCTACCCAAATCTTGCAACCGTAACCCAATTCCTGCATTTTAACCCCATTCCATCAACCTTAACCCAAATCCTACAGCTTTTACCCAAATCTTAAAACAATCATTCAAATTTATTTCAATTTAAACTTTTTTTAAAAACTTTAAAAAAATTTTTCCCCAAAACTTACCCTAAATTCATTTTTGTAAAATTTAAAATTTTTTATTGTCCCTTTTTTCAAATAGCTTTTTTCTGGCCCCTCTCAAAATTTCAGTTAACCCTTTTTAATTGAAATATTGCTTTCCCATATGTGATTTTGTGTTTTTCATTATTTAAAGAACAAGCCTTTGGCAATTTAGGCTTTCCGTGTCCCTGTTTTAAAATGTGACTCAAAAATAGTAACCCCAAATTCCCCCTAGCACCAAATTTTTATTTCCCCTAGTGCAGAAAAAGGGTTTAGACTGGGAAATTTTGAATTTTTATTTCCCGCACATTTGAATTGAAACCATTCCCTAATCTGAGACAAGACTCTGAGACAAGACTCTCAAAGTTGATATCTTATTTCTCTACCTAAAAATATTTTGTGTTAATGCAATATAAGGACATTATTTTGACCCTTAATCTGCTGGCAGGAACAAATTCCATCATGCTATGATAATGATCAGCTGTCTAATCAATTGGTCTGCACTGTTGGTTATGATAAATAATTCAGTACATATTTTGATATCTCCCTAAAAAAAAGAATTGGTTTGTCTGGATTTAAAGATGGGCAAGTCCATATTATATTTATAAGATATTTAGCTTGGCAAGTGTCCAATGCATTCTTAAGTATTATCATGTATCTGAAAATTCTTTAAAAAATATGTTACTGCTTCTGCAGCAAATTCTAAAAAACATGATTCATGTACAAAATTCAGTTTTTTCCCTCCCAAATGAAGTTACTTATTAGCTCGACTATTCGATAAGAATAAGTAGAGCTATTGCAGTCACCCGAGCGTTAGCGTCGGCGTAACCACTTATGTTAAAGTTTTTGTAATAGTTCAAAATATTTTCAAAGTCCATTGACATATGGCTTTGAAACTTTGCACACTTGTTCAACATCATGACCCCAATCTGTAAACAGTAGGAGGTAACTCTATCAAGCATTTTTGACAGAATTAAGCCCCTTTTTCGACTTAGAATTTACGTTAAAGTTTTTGTAATAGTTCAAATATTTTCAAAGTCCATTGACATATGGCTTTGAAACTTTGCACACTTGTTCACCATCATGACCCCAACCTGTAAACAGGAGGAGGTAACTGTATCAAGCATTTTTTTTACTATCAAGCACTAAGAATAGTCGAGCGTTGTTGTCCTACCGACAGCTCTTGTTGAATTTGCAACTTGTAGCTACATACCAGTATTTACTTATTTGTGACATAAGTTTAATTAAGAACTTGCAGTTTAATGATGGAGTTGCTTTTAATTTAGTTAAACTTTACTTTTGATATTTGCATTAAAATCTAATTTTTCATTTAGTATTGAAAAAAAACTAGTCTGGTCTTTTTAATCACTTTGTTTGTAAAATGTATGTTCTGTAAAATAATTTTTATTTTTATTTTTAATTACAGAATAATGCAAGCATGCTGTGATGTTGCCTTCAAATATGCTCATGAGAGAGAATGCTTTGGTGAGAAAATTGGGCATTTTCAGGTAAGATTTCAAACGGTAAATTATGTATATAATGGTGCAAATTTTCAGGCATTTGCCTGAATATCAGTTTTTTTCTTCTCTTGAAGTATCCCTATTTCTATATAAAAAAAATTGAAATAATACAAAATTCAGGGTTTTCATGCTTTCTGATATTTTCAACTTGCACCCATATCATACACATATGTATATAAAGTGATACACAATTCTATTTAGGTTCGGTAAACCATTGTTTCCTTCAGGAAGAAACTCAAAACCCTTTGCATAGTACTGGTTTGTTCCAGGAACTGATTTTTTTTTGTCCTATAAGCTTGTAGCTTCATATACAAACTAACTGAAATTACTTCTGTATGAACTATAATGCTTGCTGACCATAAGCATAACAAATATAATAACATTGTAATATAACAGTAAACCTGTTTTATAAATGACAAATCTTCAGGTATTGTCCAATGTTATATGTTGAAAAATACAAATGAAATTTATTTCTTTATAAATTTTAAAGTAGCCAGTGAAAATGAGAGAGGGCGCTGGAAGGGGATTCTTTATTTTATGTAACAGTAACTAGCAATACCAGATAATCAACCTGTCCGTTTTTTGTGTCGCCTCTACGGAGTAGTGGCAACATATAGGGATCACTTCTCCGTCGTCTGTCCGCACAAATAGTTTAAGTATATGAGCTAACTAACGGTAAACTGGGACAAAAGAGAACAAAGGACTTCATTCCGTAAATAATAGTTAGCTCATAAGGAAACAATAGTTAGCCCACAAGGAAACAAAAGAAAAGAACAATAGAAATAGCTCATAAACCTGAAAAATTGGTACATCCGTCTGTCCATCCGTCACAAAACTTGTCCGGACTACTCCTCATAAACTACTGGTGCAATTTCATCCAAACTTTACAGGAATGATCAGTACCAAGTCTAGTTGTGCATATTGTCAGCATTTTCTGGTTCAATGATTTTTTATGCTCCCCGAAAAAATTTCGGGGGAGCATATAGTGGCCGCCTTGTCCGTCCGTCCGTCCATCCGTCTTTCCGTCCGTCCGTCCGTCCCCTTTTCTTGTCCGGGACATAACTTTGAAACAACAAGAGGTATCAACATGAAACTTTGTAGGTAGATAGATCTCATTGAGTAGGTGTGCAGTGCACAAGAACCGTAACTCTGCCTTGCCTAATTTTTGAATTATCCCCCTTTGTTTATTTTACACTTTGAACTTTGTCCGGGACATAACTCTAAAAGTATAAGAGGTATTAACATGAAACTTTGTAGGTAGATAGATCTCATTGAGTAGGTGTGCAGTGCACAAGAACCGTAACTCTGCCTTGCCTAATTTGTGAATTATTCCCCTTTGTTTATTTTACACTTTGAACTTTGTCCGGGACATTACTCTAAAAGTATAAGAGGTATCAACATGAAACTTTGTAGGTAGATAGATCTCATTGAGTAGGTGTGCAGTGCACAAGAACCGTAACTCTGCCTTGCCTAATTTTTGAATTATCTCCGTTTGTTTATTTTACACTTTGAACTTTTGTCCGGGACATAACTCTAAAAGTATAAGAGGTATCAACATGAAACTTTGTAGGTAGATAGATCTCATTGAGTAAGTGTGCAGTGCACAAGAACCATAACTCTGCCTTGCATGATTTTTGAATTATTCCCCTTTGTTTATTTTACACTTTGAACTTTGTCCGGGACATAACTCTAAAAGTATAAGAGGTATCAACATGAAACTTTGTAGGTAGATAGATCTCATTGAGTAGGTGTGCAGTGCACAAAAAACGTAACTCTGCCTTGTCTAATTTTTGAATTATCCCCCTTTGTTTATTTTACACTTTGAACTTTGTCCGGGACATAACTCTAAAAGTATAAGAGGTATCAACATGAAACTTTGTAGGTAGATAGATCTCATTGAGTAGGTGTGCAGTGAACAAGAACCTTAACTCTGTCTTGCCTAATTTTTGAATTATCCCCCTTTGTTTATTTTTACACTTTGAACTTTGTCCGGGACATAACTCTTAATGTATAAGAGATATCAACATAAAACTTTGTAGGTAGATAGATCTCATTGAGTAAGTTTGCAGTGCACAAGAACTGTAACACTGTCTTGCCTACTTTTGGAGTTATTGCCCTTTGTTCATTTTGACACTTTGAACTTTGTCTGGGACATTACTCTAAATTTATAAGAGATATCAACATGAATCTTTGTAGACAGATAGGTCTCACTGGGTGGAAGTGCAGTGCTTAAGAATCATTACTCTGCCTTGCCTTATTTTGAAGTAATTGCCCTTTGTTTATTTTTACTTTTTGACTTTTGACCTGGACATTACTTTAAAACTATTAGAGATATCAACATGAAACTTTGTAGGTAGCTAGATATAATTGGATAGAACTGCTATGCTTAAAGAACCTAAACAAAGCCTGGTCTAATTTTGGAGTTATTGCCCTTTGTTCATTTTTACACTTTGACTTTTACCTGGGACATAACTCTGATATCATCAGGAAACTTTATAGATAGATAGATAGATCTCATTGAATAGAAGTGCAGTGCAAAAAAACATAACTCCGCTTTGCCTAATTTTGGAGTTTTTGCCCTTTGTTCATTTTTTTTTATACTTTCCTGTGTCCAGAACCTTCTCGGGGAGCATCACCCGGTTCAACCGGTTCTTGTTGTCAGAGTTATGGCCCTTTAATAATTTTTATTTTTAAAGTTTGTCCGGACTACTTCTCTTATACCACTAATGCAATTTCAATGAAACTTTACAGGATTGATCTGTAGCTCAAGTCCTTGCGCATATTGCACGGATTTTCCGGTTGAATGATTTTTGGCCAAGTTATGGCCCTTTGCTAAAAAGGTGTTTTTTTCTGTGTGTTGCCAGATACACAAAAGCTTGTCCGGACTACTCCTCATAAACTACTAGTGCAATTTCATCCAAACTTTACAGGAATGATCAGTACCAAGTCTAATTGTGCATATTGTCAGCATTTTCATGTTCAATGATTTTTGTCAGAGTTATGGCCCTTTAATAATTTTTAATTTTAAAGTTTGTCAGGACTACTTCTCTTATTCCACTAATGCAATTTCAATGAAACTTTACAGGATTGATCTGTAGCTCAAGCCCTTGCGCATATTGCACGGATTTTCCGGTTGAATGATTTTTGCCGAGATATGCCCTTTGATAAAAAGGTGTTTTTTTCTGTGTGTTGCCAGATACACAAAAGCTTGTCCGGACTACTCCTCATAAACTACTGGTGCAATTTCATCCAAACTTTACAGGAATGATCAGTACCAAGTCTAGTTATGCATATTGTCAGCATTTTCCGGTTCAATGATTTTTGTCAGAGTTATGGCCCTTTAATAATTTTTATTTTTAAAGTTTGTCCGGACTACTTCTCTTATACCACTAATGCAATTTCAATGAAACTTTACAGGATTGATCTGTAGCTCAAGTCATGGCACATATTGCACGGGTTTTCCGGTTGAATGATTTTTGGCCGAGTTATGGCCCTTTGATAAAAAGGTGTTTTTTTCTGTGTGTTGACAGATACACAAAAGCTTGTCCGGACTACTCCTCATAAACTACTGGTGCAATTTTATCCAAATTTTACAGGAATGATCAGTACCAAGTCTAGTTGTGCACTGTCCGTCTGTCTGTCCGTCTGTCACAAAACTTGTCCCAACATGAAATTGGCCCATGTGATCACTGATCGCTCTTGTTCATAGTGGAACAGTTAGCCACACCTTTTCCATTCATTGCTAGGTCAACTGCTCACAAACAGTATCACAAACATAACCATGTGTTCTTTTTTGCAAACCAGGTCAACCAGTGACTATGTATTATCTCAGAGTAGCATTTGGATAACAAGTTAGCCAATTTACATAACACTGTAAACACTGGAAAGGTCCGTTGGCTGGCAACTTGTCTTATGGAAAGCTTTAAAATTGTCACTTGTCAAATTTATCTCTGTTTTACTATCTTGAAATGAACTGAAAATAATTTATTCAAATATTCTTTACGAAACACTTGTTTGTAGTTATTGATTGAAGAAGTATTTGTTGGTCAGTAGGCAGGTTAGTTAAAAGTTAACTTCGTTGCCCGACATATTTCTCTCAACAGAATGCTACCTGACATATTACTATTGTTATTATTTCAGATGATCCAGGCTAAGTTAGCAGACATGTATACAACATTAAGTGCAAGTAGATCCTATGTTTATAATGTTGCAAGGTCACTGGACAAAGGTCATATCAATCCTAATGTAAGTGTTGATGATACAATCTCCAATTTATTGACATTTATACAGAAGTAAAACATGGTTTTAATTTCATTATGAAGTTTGTATGAGTATTATATTTTCTGTAGGCAAAACAAATAATGAAACAGTACTGAATGAAATGTTAAAGATGAACAATTATCTGTGTGAATGTTATCAACACTGATAATTTACCTATATTGTAGTAAGACAATCCTAGCCTGTGCGTCAATTCAGCCTAATCACACTTCATACTAGTAGCTAAGTACCGGTTATGTTAGATTTTTGATACTGAAACTTCTTAAAGCGGCCTTCAGCTTTTCTCAAGATTAAATATGTTTATTTTTAAATAAATTGTTTCATCAAAAGAATTAAGATGTATGTACCTTGTACAGTGAAATTTGCCAACAATAAAATTCATAATAAGGAAACCCCATGATAAGTGGTATTTGCCTTTACTGATCGAATTCCATTTTTGGAAACAAATGTCACCGATGCGTTATAAATAGCTCTCAGAAGACTTAACAGTGATATAATGCACTTTTCCAAGATAAAATTACTGAAATACTTAGTTTGAAACAACAAAGAATTGTTTTTAACAGAAAATAAAAGCCTAAGGTCGCTTTAAAATACCAGTTACAAAGAGAGGCAAGTGCTAGTACTTACTTAGCATGTTCAGGACAGACTTGTTAAGTATTCACACTTGTCTGAAGTGATCTTAGTTAAATCGAATTCGAATCAACTGTGGTTATACTTCACTGTATAGACAATAATCTGTGTTTTTAATTATTAATTGGGTAAATTTTAGTATGACTTGTGTAAATTTATCATTTTAAATTTTTGTTTTGTTTGACAGGACTGTGCTGGTGTGATACTGTATACGGCTGAGGCGGCTACACAGATGGCATTAGATGCTATACAGATCCTAGGTATATTCTAAACACTATAAGACCGCGTCTTTTTAAGTATTTTTAATGTCATGTGTCAAAAAAGAGCAGTCTTATACTGAATTGTGACTAGTTAGTTTAAGTTAGCAGCATTGTGTAATATATATCAATTATATAAAGGCAAGTACATGTACTTGAAAAGTGAAATGCTCCCAGGACTCCTAATGTAAAATTTTTCATGGCAAACATACAAGTATTAGCATATATTTGAACCTGCAAATCGATGATGTCCGGCCAGGCTCTATACTGATTATTCTCACGCTCTCCACATTATTCTCCTATAAAAAGTGTAATGCTCCCAGGACTCCTAATGTAAAATTTTTCATGGCAAACATACAAGTATTAGCATATATTTGAACCATCTAATCCACGATGTCCAGCCAGGCTCTATACTGATTATTCTCACGCGCTCCACATTATTCTCCTATAAAAACAGTTGAGGACATTATTACACAAATTATGCATGGCATGTGCTGTCAGATATGACATCAGTTTACCAATTGATGTCAGGGAATTTATTCTACCAATTTTTTATCAATTTTCTTTTGTAATGGAAATAGATACTCGTTTTTCTTGCAGGTTTATCTTTCAAAATGCTTTGTGATAATATTCGTGCACATTTGAAAATGATTCATACATTATTCTACAACAAGGCACTCAAAATTGATGTCTATTTCCTAAACAATTTTCAACTTGATATCCCAAAATATGATTCTTAACAAACTGGCCAGAAAATGTAAACCTTGACAAGTCTAATTATCTAAAGTTTTAAGTTTGCTTAATGTATTATTTTCTGTATCCCAATATAGGTGGAAATGGATACATCAATGATTACCCCACTGGCAGATTTCTACGTGATGCTAAACTGTACGAGATTGGAGCCGGGACCAGTGAAATCAGAAGACTTGTTATTGCACGGGCAATCAATGCATACTATAAATAAACTTTGTGCTGTCAGTACTTTGTGAAAAATGTGTAAAGCAAATCAGTGCTAAATTAAGTCCATTTTGGTGAAAATGAAAACAAAAAGTGCTTTCTGAACTATGTTCTGTCCATTTAGTGATAAAATGTTAATCAGTCAGAGACTTTTGATATATAAAATACATGTATATGTACGAACACATTTTTGTGCGAGAAAAGTGTTAATCAGTGCTGTAAATTGATTTTCTTTATGAATTGATGATATTTATGCTTTCCCTAAATGACTGATGTGTATGTGAAAAAGAAAAAAAAAATAAGTTGAGGTCTTCTCTTTTAAATATAGAATAAATAAAATTTTGTTTGAAAAGTAGTGTAAATAAATCTATTCTTTTTTTGGTGAATGAAGAACATGAAGTCTATACAAAAAAAAACATTATAATAACTTAATTTGTATTGTGTTCTTGTTTTGAATATAAAATTATCCAGAATTTTTTTTAGGAAAAATAGTGTATCAATTAAAATTTCTTTTTGTTTGAAGAATAGTTTTCTGTATTATTATTGCTACTTGTTACTGAAAAGTCTTTTTAAATGCTTATTTTACAATTGCTAAAATAATGGTTTTGAAATTTTGTTACCATGCAGTATTGATTTGTTTATATGTGTGATGCAGGGTTCATCAAATTCTGTAAAAGAAATAACAATTACAATGCTTTTTTGTTGGATTTTTTCCCGTGAAGGCTACTTATGTTTTAAACTGGAATTTTGTGAAATTTACAATTTTTCTTTGACTTAAGGCCTCAACAGGATTTAGTTGTACAGCACTAATTAGAGATAAGATGTACAATTTTCAAAGCTATACAACACTTGCATTCAGACGGTAATTCTACACTGTAAGAATCATCTGAGGTTTCCCCTAAAAAGGATCCCTTTACATACTTTAGCTCAACTAAATACTTTTTCGCCATGAGTAATGATTGAAACACCTCCATTTAATATATATATATTATATTTTTAATGTGAAGCCTGACCGAGACTCAAACCTGGGACCCTCGGAATACGTACTGCGGCCTCTACTGACTAGCTATCTGGCCGCCTAGAAACTACCTCCCCTCCCCTAATTAGAGAACAATTCAATAACCTTGACATAATCATTTTCGGAATAATTTGGGGATTCGAAACATAACACAACTTTGGGTCTCCTGAAAAGTTTTTCAACATCATTTTTACCCCATCTTACTACTATGTTTACCTTTTAGCCCCAATTGTTCTGGAATTTCATTCATTACACCCATTATCAGGAGATAATTTGGTTATCTGTTACTTGTCATTGTGGGAGATCTGCAAAAAATCTGTACGACAAGATTTTCAAAATAGAACGTGTAGCCTAATCCTTACATCTAGACTTAAGGTTTCCGAAATCAAGAAATAGTAGCCTTCACACATTAAGATTTGTCTGTACATCTTAGTTTTTAATTGGTGTTGTACTTCAAAATCGCTACCGTCTGATGTTGAGGCCTTACTTTCCCTGGTACATGCCCCCACAGGTAATGCAAGCTATACCATTATTTAAGATGAGAAAAAAAAAGAAAATTAATGAAATTGAATTAGTGTTTGTTTTTATTCTTAGCTGGTACATACACAAGGAATTGGACAGCATTTTTTTTCTGGCAAGCTTTAAAAGAAATCAGACTTTCAACTTTTTATTATCTTTCTTCCATATTTATATTGGGGGGGGGGGATAGTCACTTATTAAATTTTATTTGTCTTGCCGTTTATTTCAATTGATTTTTACTGCTAACTTGGTGAATTTTTTTTATTGATTTTCTTCCGAGCAGTTTCAAGGATTTCAAATGTTAAATTCATAATTAGCTGCTCTTCATGAATGTAATATCCGTACAATCTTATAAATTGCCAAACGTAATTTAAATTACCTCAACTCACTCAGATGTAGGCAGGTTAACAAACCCTGCTTTTTATCCAATAGTGTATGAAGTGATTATCACGGGTATATAATTTCAACCTTACTTAGCGTTTAACAACTATGAAAATTGACCAATTAAAAGCAGCCACACGAAAAAACTAATGATGAAAGATTTGATGATTATAAATTATTTACTAAAAATACTTCTCAAATTGCCAAAGTCCAACGCTTAGTATGTATGTTAATTGGCGCGGCCTGACTTTTTATCCTTCCAGCCTTTTTAAAAGAAAATTGGTACCTTTAACTGGGGTAGGGCAGAGAAAATGTTCACTGTTTCTTTTTTCCCGATGTACAAAATCAGTCTCCCCTTTTTTTGTAAAATTTTATGAAAATTTAAGCCTTGGGGCATTTTTTTTTCCCGATTTGAATAACAGTATCTTCTTTCCCCAGTTTAAACCGGAAGTTTCTAAACCTTTTTATTCAGGTAAAGAATAAAAAACTGAGCTTTGAACATATTTTTTTTTTTAAAATAAATGGAATTCAAATTTTTAAATAAAAAAAACGTTTTGCTTTGGGAAATTATTTTTTACAAGGAATTTTTAGAGTTTACCAGGCGCTGCAATGTTTTTAGGGTTTTTTCCCTAAAGCGGAAATTTTTAATTTTTAAAACTTTTTAACAAAGGGGCATTGAATTTTCGGCATTCTTTTAAGACTTACTATCCATTTTGCACTTGTTAAAAATGAACATTTTCTATTATTGTAGAAAAAGTCTAGCGGTCCTTTCCGTAACTCAATCACTTTGCAAGTAAAGGGTTGTCATGAATGGCAAGGCAAAGGGAATTCAGCCATTTATATCCTGGTGATTGCAAAGGCATTAAAATGGGGGTTTCAAATAACTTATGTCATGCATCTCTTAGCTCCAGCAGAGACGTGGTTCACCCCTGGGTTTGATGTTTTTGGAACGCCAAACCCTTTGCCAAGTTACCCAAAAATCCATTCTGTTCGGTTTCAGTGCAATTATATCCCGTGTTTTGGTGCGCGCATAAAACCAAACCAGTCCCAAACAATTTCATTTTTCCACAACTAAGTGTTTCTTTTAGCGTAGTGTTATAAGTAAATATTATAAAAACCAGAGGTTTTTTTTTGGGAAATAAGGGTTGGCCCATGAATTTTTACGTTTTTCTAGTTTCTTACTTTACACTATAAATTTTCTAATACCCCAAGTATTAATGTTATAAAGGTCTTCAGCACAGATATTCAATTAACTGATGTTTCTTTTGTAACATACATTTGTTTATACTGTGTGACGACTTTGGGACAGGGATGAATTTAAAGTACCAGACGATATATATACACAAAGATAGGATATTGCAAAAAATCTGATTTAGTGTCGGATTACCTCTACAACCAGAAATGTGCTTAAAGTAAATAGCTCTTGAGATGGTCATGACAATAGCTCAACTGATTTTGAAAAGTGGAACTTACAACATAATGCAAGATTTTGTTTATCATGGCAATCATGAATTTAACAATTTAGTAGAGGGCTTTTAGAAAAAACTTTCCTCAATATGGTTAAGATCGACAGACATACAGTTATCCAAGTGTGGAAAGTCAGTAAGTGATCAAGCACTAACAAAGACTGATAAAGCACGGGCAGTTATTCGGGTGATCAAAGCTAGAACAATCATGGTGTGATCCATATTTGGATTGACATCAGGAGATCAATGTTTTCATAGTCAGGGTGATTAAAGTGTTGAAAGAGTTTTGGTGATCAATGACAACAGATAAAGTGGGGTTGTTCACAGACAGATCAAAGTTTGGTTAGTCATACAGTGATAACAGTGTGAAAATCAAAATTTAGACTGACTGACTAGAAATAGGGTTATCTAAGTCAGGACAGACATCTAGGGATGATCAAAGTGTTGACAGACATAGGGTAATCAATGTTTGGACAGACATCTAGGGTGATCAAAGTGTTGACAGACATAGGGTAATCAATGTTTGGACAGACATCAAACAGAGGTGATTTCAAAGTGTACAACAGAACATTAGGGTTATCAAATATTATGGACAGACATCTACAGGGTGATCACAGTGTTGACAGGGTGATTCAATATTTGGGCAAGACACCTAGGGTTATCAAAGTGTTGACAGACATAGGGTACATCAATTTATTTGGACAGAATATCTTACGGCTGATCAAAGTGTTTGACAGACCATAGGGTAAATCAATTATTTGGACAGACATCACAGGGTGATCAATGACGACAGACATAGGGTGTAATCAACATTTTGGACAGACATCTAGGGTGATCAAAGTGTTGACAAGGACATTTTAGGGTAATCACTATTTGGACAGACATTCTTGGGCTGATCAAAGTGTTTACAGGACATAGACGGAAATCAATATTTTGGACAGGGACATCAACAGAGTGATCAAAGTGACGACACGACATAGGGAATCAACATTTGGACAGACATTCTAGGTGATCAAAGTTGTTGGACGGACATTAGGGTAATAATATTTGGACAGATCATCTTGGATCTGATCCAAAGAGTGTGACAGACATAGGGTTATCAATATCTTGCTAAGATCTAGGATTATCAAGAGTGTTTGGGACCAGACAGTTAGTAATCAATATTTTGGGACGATCTAATGATGATCAAAGTTGGACTGACAGATAGTATTAATATTGGACAGACATCTAGGCTGATAAAAGTGTGGACCAACATAAGTAATCAATATTTTGGACAGAGACACCTAAGGGGTTATCAAAAAGTGTTTACAGACCATGTAGGTAACAATGTTTGGACAGGGCAATCTAGGGATATCCAAAGTGTCTGACCAGACATAGGTTATCAATTTTGGACAGACATCTAGGTCTGATCGAATGTTGTTGGACAGAATATAGTAATCCATTGTTTGGGCAGACACTAGGGTTATCAAAGTGTGATAGACATAGGGTGATCATATTTGGACAGACATCAACAGGGTGATCAAAGTGACGACAAAAATAGGGTAATCAATATTTGGACAGACATCTACAGGGTGATCAAAAGTGTTGACAGATCATAGAGTGATAAATATTTGGACAGACATCTAGGATTGATCAAAGTGTTGACAGACATAGGGTAATTAATATTGGACAGGAATCTAGGCTGATCAAAAGGGGTTGACAGACATAAGGTAATCAATGTTTGTGCAGACATCTAGGTGATCAAAGTGTTGACAGACCATAGGGTAAATCAATATTTGGGACAGGACATCTACAGGGTGATTAAAGTGCATGACAGACATAGGGTAATTCAATTAGTTCGGACAGGACATCTAGGGTTGATCAAAAGTGTTTGGACAGACATAGGGTTATCAATGATTGGGACAGACACCTAGGTTATACAAAAAAGTGTGGACATACTTGTGATCAATATTGTGGACAGACAATTAAACGGGTGAATTCAAAGGACAAACACATAGGGTAATCATATTTGGACAAGACATCTACAGGTGATCAAGTGTTGACAGAAAAGGGTAATCAATTATCTTGGACAGACATCTACAGGGTGATCAAGATGTGTTGACAGACATAGACGTGATAAAATATTTGGACAGACACCTAGAGGTTTATCAAAGTCTGTTGCAGACATAGGGTAATTCAATATTTTGGACGACATTTCTTGGCTGATTCCAAAGTGTTGACAGACATAACGTAATCAATTCTTGGACAGACACTAGGGGTTATCAAAGTGTGATAGTAACATGGTGATAAATATTTTGGACAGACATCTAGGATTGATAAGTGTTGACAGTAGGTAATCAATATATTTGACAGACTCTTAGTGATCAAAGTGTTGACAAGGTGATTCAAGGGTTTGGACAGAATCTGGGTGATCATAGTGTTGACACATAGGGTAATCAATTTTGTACCAGACATCGTACAGGGTGATTAAGTTTGACTGGGACAGACCATAGTGATAACTCAATATAATTGGACAGACATCTAGGGTGAATAATAGTGTTGACAGACATAGGGGTATCAATATTTGGACAGACTTCTAGGGTTGATCAAAGTCGTTGACAGACATAGGTTTATCAATGTTTGGACAGGACACCTCAGGTTATCAAAGTGTGACCAGACACTAGGTGGTGAGTCAATTTATTTGGACAGACATAAACAGGTGTGATCAAAAGTGACAACAGACATAGGGTAATCAAATAGATTTGAGACGAAGACATCTACATGGTATCAAAGTGTCGAAGGCAGTCATAGGGTAATGTCAATATTTCGGACAGATCTTAGGGTGATAAAGTGTTGCAGACATAGAGTAGATAAATATATTGGGCCGACCATCTAGATGATCAAAGCGTGACACCACAAAGAGTAATCAATATTTGTACAAGACATCAACAAAGGTGAATGCAAAGCAGTGTTGAAGACAAGGTGATAAGTTTGGACAAACATCTAGGTGAGATCAAAAGTGTTGACGACATTAGGGTAATCAAGTGTTTGGGAAAAACAATCTAGGGTGATCAAAGTGTTGCGACTAGGATCAATGTTGTACAGACATCTAGGATTGATCAAGTGTGACAGACATAGGTATAATATTTTGACAGGACATCAACAGGGTGATCAATTGTTGCGAAGACATAGTAATAGTCAAACACTTTAATCTAATGTTTGGAACAGACATCGACAGGGTGATCCAATGTGTTGGACAGACATAGGTAATCAATGTTGTGGACCAGCACACGTTACAGGGTGAATCAAAGTGTTGACAGACATAGGGAATCAATATTTTGACACGACATTTTTCAACAGGGTTGACAAAGTGACGGTACAGACATAGGAAGGTCATACACTTTAATTCAATGTTTGGACAGACATCTACAGGGGTGATCAAAGTGTTGACGACAAGGTAATCACATGTTTGGGACAACATTACAGGAGTGATCGAAAGTGTTATGTACAGACATAGGTTAATATTCAATGTATTGGACAGAACACAGGGTATTCAAAGTGTTGACAAATA
The DNA here is from genome assembly GCF_026571515.1 of Ruditapes philippinarum. Taxonomy (NCBI): domain Eukaryota; kingdom Metazoa; phylum Mollusca; class Bivalvia; order Venerida; family Veneridae; genus Ruditapes; species Ruditapes philippinarum. The sequence goes on from NW_026863181.1 coordinate 83,164, forward strand.
GGGATAATCAATATTTTAGACAGGACATGCAACAGGTTTGATCAAAGTGACAAAACAGACAATAGGGTTAATTCAATATTTGGACAGACATCTTCATGTGAATCCAAAAGTGTCGACCAGACATAGGGGTAATCAATATTTTGAGACAGACTCTAGGGTGATAAAAGTGGTTTTGGACAGACATAGAGTGATAAATATTTGGACAGAATCTAGGATTCGATCAAGCTGACACACAAGGTAATCAAATTATTTTACAGACATCAACAGGGGTATCAACAGGTGTTGACAGGAATCAGGAGTTGGATTCAAAGGGGTTTGGACAAACATTCTAGGGTGATCAAGTTGTTGACTGGACATAGGGTAATCTCAAGTTTGGACAAACATCTTAGGGTTGGATCAAAGTATAAAAAAAAGGTGTTGGGGGAACCAGACATGGTAATCAATGTTTTGTAAAACATCAGGAGTGATTGCAAAAGTTTGTTGAACGAATAGGGTACATAATGATTATTGACAGACATCAACAGAGGTGATCAATAATATGTGACGATCAGAATGTAACTGTCAAACACTTTAATCATCGTTTTGTGACAAGACATCTACAGGTTGATTCAAAATGTTGACAGACATTAGGGTAATCAATGTTGGACAGGACACCTACAGGGTGATCAAAGTGTTGACAGACATAGGGTAATCAATATTTTGACAGACATCAACAGGGTGATCAAAGTGACGACAGACATAGTAATGTCAACACTTTAATCAATGTTTGGACAGACATCTACAGGGTGATCAAAGTGTTGACAGACATAGGGTAATCAATGTTTGGACAGACATCTAGGGTGATCAAAGTGTTGACAGACATAGGGTAATCAATATTTGGACAGACATCTAGGGTGATCAAAGTGTTGACAGACATAGGGTAATCAATATTTGGACAGACATCTAGGGTGATCAAAGTGTTGACAGACATAGGGTAATCAATATTTGGACAGACATCTAGGGTGATCAAAGTGTTGACAGACATAGGGTAATCAATATTTGGACAGACATCTAGGGTGATCAAAGTGTTGACAGACATAGGGTGATCAATATTTGGACAGACATCAACAGGGTGATCAAAGTGACAACAGACATAAGGTAATCAATATTTGGACAGACATCTACAGGGTGATCAAAATTGTTGACAGACAGGGTGATCAATATTTTGGACAGACATCTAGACACTCACACGAGTGTTGACAGACATTGGTGAATGCATATAATTTGGACAGACTATCTTGCTGATCAAGTGTTGACAGAGCATAAAGGCACATCATGTTCTGGACAGACACTGAAGGGTTATCAAAGTGGGTGTATAGACATAGGTGATTAATATTTGGACCGAGACATCTAGGATGATCAAAGTGTTGACACACAAAGAGTAATCAATATTTTGACAGACATCAACAGGGTGATCAAAGTGTTAACAGACATAAGGTAATCAATGTTTGGACAGACATCTAGGGTGATCAAAGTGTTGAAGAGACATAGGGTACCATCAATGCTTCTGGACAGACATCTATGGGTTGATCATATGATCATAGGGTAATCAATATTTGGACAGACATATATGGTGATATAAAGTGTTGACAGAGCATAGAGGTAATCTAAGCATATTTTTGGAATCAGACATGCATACAGGGTGATCATAGATGGTACGGATGCAGAACTATATGGGGTGATCAGATATTTGTTATCAGACCACTAATGCTAGTGTGAATCAAAGTGTTGGACAAGACTATAGGGTATATTCATATTTGGTATCAAGTACATCTAGGTTGTATCAATAGTGTATGACAAGAACTAGTTAAGGCTTTAATCAATGTTTGGACTAGTACTGATGGCTAACAGGGTGATTTAAATGTATGAACAGACTTATTAGGTATCATGTATTTGACAGGACATCTAGGGTGATAAAAGTGTTGTACGAGACATAGGGTTATGCAAATATTTGGACAGACAGTCTTAGGCTGATCAAAGTAATGATCATAGGTAATGCACATTTGGACAGACATCTTGGAGTCAAATAGTGTTGATCAGACATGACGATATCAATATTTGGAACAGCACTTTTAAGGGTGATCAAAGTGTTGACCAGAGCATAGTGTATATCAATATTTGGAACATTGATCTACCAGGGTGATTAAACGTGTTGACAGACATACAGGTTATGCATATTTTGGACAGACTATAGTATGATCAAAGTGTTGAACTGAGTACTAGGTAATCAATATTTGGGACATGACATCTAGGGTGATGCAAGTGTTGACACTGTAGGGTAATCAATATTTGGACTAGACATCTATAGGTGATGGCAAAGTGGTTGATCAACATTTGCCTAGACATCTTGGTGATCAAAAGTGCTTTTACAGTACAATAAGGTATGATCAATATTTGGAATAAGAATGTAGACTCATGCTAGGATGTAAATCAAACGTGCTTGACGAGAGCATAGGGGGGACGGTGATCTTAGCATATGGATCACAATTGGGTGATCATGATACAGACGAAATAGTAAAGCTGAATGCAAATGAAAGCTGTACCAAGAGTGTGCACAATATGCATATCTTGGCTCTGTAGTGCATGTATAACGGCATTACAAAGATGCACATTTCTTGTCTTAATGCACAAACTAGGATGGCCAATTAAGAGCATACGTTTTCATATGGGGGGCAAGGACTATAAAATGCCTGAATTTACCACAAAGGTCTGATGATAATTCAATCAAGATATGGCAACGCGTCTTACTTCCAGCTCCTTTCTGGTTAACGGATAGCATAGCTCCCGCTGTATCAGTGAACTTGTACGCTAGTGACAATATGAAATATAAAACAGTTTTCATACAAATAATGGCAAGTAAAAACTTAAAGCATATGTCATGAGTCTATAATTTGCGCGCTCAACTTTACTGAATAACAGTCTGGCGCGGTGACTACATAATCTTTCAATGCATAATCTATGGCAGACTCAAGATCAGGACTGTACATATCATTGTGAGCATCTGATCATGGTGCAGAACCATATGCGCTATTTAAGCCAGTAAATTGAGGCTGATTCTGCTAAAATGTGTTTTTTTGAAAAGTCCATTTAAGATGTATAGCATTGGTACAAGTTAATAAAGTTTCAGGCAATGTTTTGGTACTTTTGTTTGTGATAGAAAATAGTTAGCCTAGAAAGCATGGAAAATTGCATAATTATTCAGCATGTACTAAAATATGTTTTTTCATGAAAATCTTTTAGCAGGGCAATTTCTGGACAGTCTGAGCAGTACTGCATTCTAGAGTCTTACTGGATTCAATACTACCGGGATTTCAGTAAGCAAAATTGGAACCTATTAAGGACGATTTCGGAGTTTTCATATAGATGCATAATAGCAAAATTAAAACTGATTGCAATAGAATTTCTAATACTTGGCATGTGTTACGGAAGTTATAGATAACGAAAGCGATTTAAGGCCTAAAAACTAGATAATTTGTGCCATAGGAGGCATGGTGCGCCTGCAGCGCGCGCCACTGTTACCTGTCAATCTTATGACTTTTTAGGTCAAATATTTTTTGAAACAAAATATGCTTTTAGCTATGTATAAGGGCAAGAGAATCTTGACATAATCTGAATAAATCCACAAGCAAACTCCAAGGTGCCATAAGTATACATGCTGACCTAACATTCTTGTAAACTTTTCAAGGCCTACATGTGAATAATATTTTTGTGAGGCTATGGCAATGAAGCAATCTGAAAATTGGGCAAATTTATACTTACTGTAATGTCTATAGGGCAAGTAACTCCAAAGTCCGCAGGCTGGCAATAGGCTTCACAGTGATGTGAATACATTATTTCTTTAATTAAGTGATGATGATACATTTATTCGCTGTATAAGTTGTTCGATTCTAACTCAATGCACTCAAGGAATGCTGAATAACAATCATTTATGAAACAGTTTTTCACGTCAGTCAAGGGAAATAATTCTACAAATTACTGATAAATCGCACAATGCAATAACCCCATGGTGGGCAAAAACTAAATATGCTAGAGCACCCTTCCGATTAGGTTTAATTGACTCTATGTCATAAATTCTTTTGGAGTAACATGCGAGCAGACAGTTGAAAATATAAAAAATTTCTTAAGTCAAGGGCATAACTCTAAAAAATACTAAAAAAAATCCAAGACGAACATACGCAGGTGCACAACTATACATGGCTGATTCAATATTCTTTTTGGATTACATCGACACAAGTTGAAAATTGAAAAATTTTTTACTAAGCAATCTAATCAAAAATACTAAATAAAATCAAAAAATAACCAAGGTAAACTAAGGGTTTTACACATTTGGGTTTTTTTTTACCTTTCTTTTTTTGAGTTAATGCGAAAAAGGGAAAATTCAAAATTTTTATAATCAAGGAAAAATAACTCTAAAAATTAAAAAATTTTTCCAAGTCCCCGTTAAAAAAACAAATTCCCCTTTTATATTTTGGTTAATTTTTTTAAATAAAATAGATACTCTTAAAAATTCTTAAAAAAAGGCCATTTCTCTAAGAAAAATTGCACCAGTGTTTTAAAGAATGTAAGTGGAAGAAAAAATTATCCACTTTTAAATTCCTTCTTGAAATTTTGCATATCAACTAAAAACAAAGGTAAGCTTCATGAAATTAATAAGAAAAAAATGATTGCTTTTTTTTCATTTCAAATTATCTGCCCTTGAATTTAACGAAAAAGTCCAATTCAAGGGCAGCATAACTTGAAAATACGAACGGTACCCCAATTTTTTTTTGCCTTAAAATGTTTCTGTTATCATATTCTAACAATATGCCAATTTTTTAAGAAATTCTATTGAACAGTTTTAATTTTGCCTACATGTCTATATGAAAACGTCCTTAATATAACAGTTTCATCATGTGGTGCATATTGTTCCCCAGAAGAATCGCATGCCTTATGTTCAAACCTAAAATATTCAAGTCACATGATACAAGAACATGGTACAGAAAGCAGCTATAAATTACCTTCTCTGAAGTAGATGTGCCATTGAAGAGCAATGATTTTTATTTGGATTGCCAGTCTAGGGCCAGATATACGAATTCATTGGCGAGACCTGAAAAATACTTCTAACAGCAGTATCCTCTGCTATTAATAACAAAAATTTATTAACATTTTCAACACATTTAATATTTTCAAAGTAGTGCAAATCAACATTTTACGGCTGACAAAATAATACATAAATAATCACAATCAAATATACTACATTGCAGGAACATAATTGAAAATTGCAAACTTTATCAATTTTTTTACAAAACATGACTGTACGTATTATTAAATTCTAGCACTTATTTCATAATCATATACATAATATAAAAATAACAAATTCTGTACACAAAAGAAATAAAAAATTATGTTGGTCATTAAAAGTGAACATTTTCAAATATGTGAACATGTTAAAAATGTAAATGAGAACATAAATTACACAATTTCTTTCATATATACAATGAGTATCATTACTACCAATACCACCCTTTTTCCTTTCCTTAATTCTTGGACTTTTAACTTGCCATGTACAACTTTTCTCTCCCCAATCTCGATACCGGATTTCTGTTAAACAAAATGAGCAATTAAATATTGAAAATGTAAAACATGTATGAATACAGGTAAACTTTTAACATGAAATTAGTGTAATATGAAGGTAAATTTATCTATACAAGATATTTACTTTTCATCAATTATGGGAAATTTCATCAATTATGGGAAAAGAGTTAATATTTGACAAAATTCCATGCAGTTTGATCGAGAACCTTCCCAAGAAATTACAAATTATTTAAATCAACAGGCAGCTCATCTTAAAAAGGCTTGCAACATGCAAGATACCTTACCGAATTTATATTAATTGGCGCACTAGCAGCACGCTCTCATGGGGTCAGGAAATGTGCAATAACCCCTCTCAAGGTTGAATATGAAAGACAGCCCACATTCGGGTTAGCCACCGCCACTCTGCATCATCTAAAATGTAGAACTAGATATTTAAGATTAGACTTGTTGTTTTTTTCTTATCAACTATCACAGAGTCAAAATTAACACAAACAAGAGCTTTTCAAAGTAAAAATCATTGCTTTAAACCAATTGTAACACAAAACATCAACTGAACTGTCAAAAGTACCAGGTAATAAAAGAATTTCATAAAATTGAAGACATACCTGAAAATAAAAAGCTGAGCTATGAAATATACTGTGAAAAACTCTCATTTTTACAATTCATTATTACACATTTTGTTTCACAGAGAACCTCACTATTCTCTGTTTCAGTATTCTTACTCAAATTACAACTTTTTACACACCATCACTTTATACTGTACACTATCACTTGGCTTACCAACCAAGCATCATATTTAGCAGTAATTAACTGTTGGTTGCAGTCGGTGCAGCACAAAAATATCACTTGGCTTACCAACCAAGCATCATATTTAGCAGTAATTAACTGTTGGTTTCAGTCGGTGCAGCACACTTGTTCAATGCTATTAACATTATCATATCCTTATTATTCACAACCATGACCCTCATGAATTACCCTCCTTTTCACCTGATTTAGCCATTGAGGCACATTTAGAACAGAATTCCAGTGAAACACTTCCTTGGTCGACATGTAAGCAAATCCCCGCTGTTTTCTTCCCTGACTTCTTAGCGACTTTAGCTGAATTATGATAATCATGGTCAAGATCAGCTCCTCTCTTACGACGAAGTGAAGAGGTCAGCTTCACATTTTCAACATTTCCAATATTCTTCAATAGACCAGATAATGCACTTTGATTCGCTAAAACACTTCTCAAATACTCAACTTCTTCCTGTAGTTCATTTTTTTCATTTGTTACAGTCTGATTTCTCTCTTTGAGAGTGAAATTTTCACACTTCAATTCTTCAATCTCATCCTCTAAACCTTTAATATAGACCTTCTTTTTCTCACGATTTAACTTTGCTTGAACGGCATTCTTCTTGTTTCTGTCATCAAGAGCTTGAAGAAGTTCATTGTCAATCTCTTGTTTGGACTGGGCTGCAGTCTTGACAACCTTTACCACTTTCACTGCTGGTGCTGCCTTACTGTTTTTCCCGGCAAAGCTGCCAACTTTTGAACTAGAAGGTAAAATATGAAGATCAGTTTGAATATTGGTCACAGTGGGTACCTGAATAACTGGTGCACATCGTTTCACTTCAGCAGCTTTCCTTACCATTAATGCTCTCGATTGAATTATACGACCCCGAGACTGTCGCTCTGCCTGAGGAACATAATCTTGATCATTACAATCTGATTCAACATCTATGTCTGGTGAACCTCTAGATTGTAAATTTATTGATGGTCTATCAATATCATGAACCATAGCTTCTGGTGTTTTAAGATTTCTATGTTCTTCTGTAAGTGGAACTGCTAGGTATGATTCAAGTTCCTGATCAAGTTCGTCTTCTGCCACCGAATCAAAATCAAACAACTTTACCTGATCATCATTTGCTGAATTAAAATCAACTTCACTAAGAGGCGATACTGACCTAACCTCACTCATGTCTGAACAACCGCTGTCCGACTCGTGACTGGGCGAGGCCTTGCTAGCAAACACAGGATCTACGGTCATCCCAAAATCGACGTCACATCGGATAACTTGGCTGTCCATCAGCTGATCTAATAAACAAGGAACAGAAAAATTAAGATCACTTGCCATCTTTAAATAGAGATTCGAATGTTTTTGTTTCTGTTTTTTTTTTATCAATCAGATCACAGTTTTATTCAACTACAGATCTAAAATTAAAGCTTAAACAAGTTCTGATACAAAAAATTTAACACGACAGACTTAAAATCAAATTTTTAAATGTTAAAATGTTACAAACAATTACAATTTTAAAGTCTGTTTTAACAGTCCTACGTCCCAAGTCTGTTCTTTTTCAACGAATGTAAAAGTAGTGCGGTTGTCGCGTGATATATAAACAAGCGAAACGTTTTCGATACGTTTTAGCAGTATCAGCAAATTGTGAGATGATTTGATTGGTCAAAGTTAAAATATGAAATATTTTGATTGGTAGTTATTTTCAGGTATGACACAGTCAAAAACGTTTGAAAACGTTGACCTAATTACTTGTTTTAGCATTCCGCTCGTTCAAAATAGTTCACAGATAAACGTATATTATTTCGAACATACTTTCCCAAATGAAACAATTTTAGAAAAAAATCTTGTATTATTGACATACTGTGAGCAACATTTTAAAAAATCAAAGGAAAATATTGCTTACATACAAAATTCTACCAGCTCAGAATATCATTACATATATCCGGTATAACCGTATGACTTTGGTTATTTCCGTAAGTTTGATAACTATGTCTAAACACCACTAAATATTTTCCTTCCAGCTTACATAGTATGCAATAACATTGTGCAAAAGTGCTTTGACAATGATTTTGAAACCAGGGTACTGAGTACAGTTTTTTTTGTCAAATAAAAACTTAAAACTATCATCTCTAACACAATTTCATTCATTAAACTATCTCCGCTATTTGCTAATTAGCAGGATTTCCGAATTATTGTTACTCCAAGCAGTGATTACTTTCCCTGATCATAAACTTAAGACACAGGGCTGGGAATCAAAACTGCGTCGTATCCTACAAAATGTAAACAAACGCCGCCATCTTGGAACGAAAAATGTATGTTTTTGTTAATAACTCTTTTTGTTGGAAATGACTGAAAACCAGATATATGTATTAACACGCTACACTATTTTCCGCTTCGTTCGGTATATGTTGCTTAGACAACTATTTTGTAAAACAAAAGTTATAGCGAACTTGCAACTCGAAGCGGAGCAGAATTTTTTTATGAAATTGTGTGGATACGACGCAGTTCATATTGCTTTATCTAGTCGTTTCTCCTTCAAATCAATTATATATTTGTTTCAGAGGTTCACCATAAACTTCAAAACATAATTTTGCATCATTTACTAAATTTCCATTAAAAGAGATGTTTATTTTCCAAAGAAAATAATGATTTTTACGAAATGATACGACGCAGTTGAAAATAAAATATGATACGACGCAGTTGTATTTTCATTGCAGGCTGCATATTGGTTTTAAACTTAGTCTATTTAAATTATGTGCTAGGTATGCTAATAACGTCCAACAACATTTCTTGTTTACAACTTAAGTCAAAAGCAGAGGTCACTCATTGGTTTCCATTAAAAATGGAAATGTAATACAATTCTATTAAGGCTGCATTTAAGTACCTATCATATTAAGCATCTACAAATTCCGAAAAAAAACTGTATCAAAATGCAAGATACATTGTGCAATAAACACGTGATCGCACACCCATATGATAACGTGTTCCAGTGTTGCCTTAGCATGCTTCTAAAATTTTCCCGTGAGTTCGAAATGGGAGTGATTACTATTTTTGATACAAAATTCAATATTCCAGTGTAACCTCTCCTTTGAACCCCTATACTAGTATTAATCAGGAATGACTTTTTTTTTTTAAAAAAAAAAGAGAGAAAAAATTACAAATTTTGAAAAGGTCTCTTGCTATTCGGAAGAGAGCTATGCGCAAATTGCATGCCTACCTTTGTTACTTGTAATGAGCAATAATTTCCGTCAATTCCGTTATTACTTATGTATTTTACGTGCCGATTTTATTGTATTCATTTTCTTAATAATCGGTGAGAACAGATGACCTTTATTATTTTGAAACATTAAATTTTTAAAATTATATTATAAATGGTTAAGCTACAATATATTTTTGCAAGTAGGTTATGCGTTCCGTTAGTCATTTTATATTTAGCGCCGCGGAACTTTACCTCTGATTTTGTCGTATTGCATTTCTTTATCGCCGATGAGGAAAGGTCTACGGAATGTATTTTCTATATTTGCACTTAAGTACTTCATTCTTCTCCATTAAAAAACTTTAAATTTTCAAAATCGAGTTACATATGATACAACTACAGATTATTTTGTAATGAAGGTGTCCGTTTTGCAAAGGTATTTTACGCTGTGCACCGATAAATTTGATACAGATATAGGCAGACATGATCTTTCAACAGTATTAAAGAAGTTTTCACAATATTAAACAGAAAATTAAGGTCAGATTATCGCATCAAATTTTCAACAGACTAGAGCTCTATATGGCATCTTAACATACCTTCATACTAAAATGTGATTTTTATTTGATAATGAATTGCCTGAAAACTTAAACAAAGGTTTTCAGAAAAGGACTTCACAGAGGATTACCCCCTGTTTACATTGAAAAATTTCTCTGCTAGTCATATCGAAATAAGAAATTTAATTGTCTCTTTATAATTAATTCAAATATTTATAATCTTATAACTTCACGCCAGAAGTTATTAAAAAAGCTGCTTATTTGTACAGCTGACGTTAACAAATTTTGTTGAAAAAACAAATCAGAAAGGTGTGTCCGACCGTGGCCGAGCTGTTTATGTTTACTGAATTCAAATCACTTGACCTGAACTGCTATGAATTCAAAAACCACCAGGGACTTTTTATTCTTTCGTGTGGAAAACCTATGAAGCTAGTTTCAAAATGTCGATGGTTCTCTGCAGGTGCAACATTTTGCCTGAAATAATGCACAAAGGCGCACCGAGGTCCTCGCCCCTAATAAAGCTAATGTGTAGAGTGAAAGTTTGAAAACAAACCACAAAAAAGCAGTCATTACCCAGAACATGCAGAACCACAGTTAACTTAGAGCGTAGCTAGCCAACATGAATTCAAGTTAATAGATTTCTATATTTTTTTGCGAAAAAAATTAGGGATAATATTGAACCTACAGGAAAATATAAAAAATATTTCAGATATTATGATCAATTAGGTAACATGTTTAACTGAAAAGTAGCTTCCGCAATGTAAACTTTCAAATTAAATTTTATATTGGACATGACACAATGTATTCTAAATAATCAAAAGCAACAGAACATTGCTATACACCGCAAATGATCTTGTTTTTTTTTATCTAGCGCAAGTGATTATTCCATAAAATAGAAATATTTTGCCAAAATTATCTCAGTTGAAAGGACTGCCAAAAATACAACTGCGTCGTATCATATTTTATTTTCAACTGCGTCGTATCATTTCGTAAAAATCATTATTTTCTAAGAAAAAAAACATCTCTTTTTAATGAAATTTTAGTAAATGATGCAAAATTATATTTTGAAGTTTATGGTGAACTCTGAAACAAATATATAATTGATTTGAAGGAAAAAACGATAGATAAAGCAATATGAACTGCGTCGTATCCACACATTTTCATAAAAATTCTGCCCCGCTTCGAGATGCAAGTTCGCTATAACTTTTGTTTTACAAAATAGTTGTGCAAGCAACATATACCGAACGAAGCGGAAAATAGTGTAGCGTGTTAATACATATATCTGGTTTTCAGTCATTTCCAACAAAAAAAGTTATAAACAAAAACATACGTTTTTCGTTCCAAGATGGCGGCGTTTGTTTACATTTTGTAGGATACGACGCAGTTTTGATTCCCAGCCCTGAGACAGTTAGGAACAAGGAATTATATGAGATTAAAATTGGATTAATTGCCGAATTTTGTTGATTTGGAAAGCGAGGGATATAATTACAACTTAGAAGTTTGATCTTTCAGTATTTGCATCTGCTGTTAAACTATTCAGGTTACTTAAGATTAGATTTAATCTACTATATTGTTGAAACACTCCAGCTTCTTGGCCCTTTACTTATCATGGCAATGATCTGAGTGCACACATGTAGACTAACACCATCTATAGCTGTTAAGAACTTTAATAATTTTAAATTATCTGTAAAAGTGGACAGCATTTGAGATGACCATGGAAATGCATATTCTTCGATAACATAAAAAGTATCTATTATTTTATAATTGAGATCAAAGAAAATAAAACAATACTTTTAAACAATTTAATATTTATTCTTCCCCCATTTTTGCTTTAGCTTCAGCCCTCTGTTGGTGCACACAGAACTTTGATTCAAAGCATTGATAGTATACCTTACAACCATATTTTTATTAGACTCCATAAGTAACTCTGACAATTACCTCACCATTTGATGCATAACATTAACATAATGAATTGTATTATTAGAGTGAGACTGAGGCATATGATTAACACAATAAGTTCTTTCAATCTACTGTAAGAAACATCATGGTAATTTTCTCGTATACCTTACACAACTGTGAACACAACATTAAAATTACAGGAGAAACTTTTAAATACCTTTGGAGAAAGAGTTTTTAACTGGACTTGATTTACCAAACTTAACATCAAAAAAGAAGGCTGCCTATAAAACAACATTTCATGTAAGACCTGGTTAACATAAATACAAGTGCATTAAAGGGAGATGAAAGGGTGAAATGGATGATGCTCAAACATGTAAACTTTCTAGACAGGATCATGGTCTTTGTATTGATTAGAAAGTATGCTAATAAGAAGTCGTTGGTTCAGATTTGAGTCAAGTTACATCTTAGTCATGTGCTGGCCTGAATCAATTATATAACCTGTACATGTATAATTAACAGTAGAGTTTTCAAAATTCATAAAGAGCAAATAAAAGTAAAAAGAGAGGACCAGGATGGCTATTATTGCTCATCTGACTAAAAAGTGTTAAGGACAAGAAACGCTATAAATGAAAAACATGTATAAGGTCAATATCTAGGTTAACTGATTTTACTAGTTCAATCAATATCAAAGATCAAATCTATGTTAGTGCACATGTACAAAAGTAAGTGGTTCTGAAAATCCAACTTGCAGGAATAGGTTGAACATACATAAATTCTATTAAAAAACGGGTACTAACTGAGGAAAGTAGATGCCACAGTCATCATATGTAACTTCCCCAGATTGTTTAGTACAATGTGTGCTAATTATGAAGCCATTGATACAGGTATAACTTAGGTTATATCCAATTTTCCAGGATAACTTTACCTTGTACAGACAGACGGATGGACAAACCGATGGTTCAATTACAACTGGTGCAAAAGAACTGAATTCTGCAAGTTTGTAACATTATGAGTTATGAGATATAAAAACCACATCAGTTTTTAAACAATTTTATTACAATATTTCATAACAATGTAAAGAAACAAGCTAAAGTACTTTTCATAATACATGTATATTAAACAGAATTGCATCAATCTTGACTATTTACTTGTAACCTACTTAACCATTTCTCTGCTTATTTTAAGTAATGGACTTCACCTGCCTCTAACTTAGCTCAGTCCATTTTTAGTGTAAGGGAATTCAAGTTTGCCATAGTCAATTTGCACAGGTGTGTATGTCGGCCTGGCTTAATACTTCTAGCCCATGTCTCTTATGGTGTGGTGCTTCAAGGATTTACAAGCAATATAAATGAGCTGTGTCATAACAAAACCCACATAATGGGTTTGCGACCAGCATGGATCCAGACCAGCCTGCGCATCTGCGTAGTCTGATCAGGATCCATGCTGTTCGCTATCAGTTTCTCTACTTGCTATAGGGTTTGTAAGCGAACAGCATGGATCCTGATCAGACTGCGCAGATGCGCAGGCTGGTCTGGATCCATGCTGGTCGCAAACCCATTATGTTGGTTTTGTCATGACGCGGCTCAAATGTATACATGAATATGTGAACATTGTCTCTAAGAAATTATTATTGCATGCATACCCATAAACAGTAAAGTTAAAGTATACCGTATGAAGTCACATAGGACCCATACATTTATTTATTGTTGCAAAATGTAAGGAATGCAAGTACTACATCGAACAAATTACAATTCACTTTTGCCCACCTGTTTTAAATAACGATTTTATTGTTCCTTTTAATGTGTCCTTGTGATATTAGGTTAAAGTTTCTTAATGTTAAAATAATTATGCATTTTATAAATATACCCAACCTCCATCAAAATGGTCCCCTTATACTAATTAATAATCAATTGATCTTTTATCTTACAGACAAATAGCAAAACTTGTAACAGAGCATAAAAGACCTGTGTAGCTATATATTAAAATAATTTTATTTGCCCTGATATATAGAAATGGTAAGCAATGAGAAATATCAGTTAATGTCAGATATTTTTTAGTATAAGTACATGCAAGTTTAAATATATGTTGTATGCACTAGCTATGCTGTCATACCACTGACCCTTATACTTTGTACCATTTAATGAATGTAAAAAAAACAATGTAAAACAAAGCTAATTTAAAACTATACACAATAAATTAGACATCATTTAAATATAATAATATTTATAAAATCCAAGTAGAAACACTCAAATCTCACAGGGTAGTACAAATATCCTCTGATAGTGATTACTAATAGACTTAAAAAAAAAAAAATTATGCTCATGTTAGCCATTGTAATTAAAGCCTTGGATTAGCTTACAAAGTTGAAAACAAGTAAACTGATATAATATATATTATAGCCATTTACGCAACTTAGTTTCTCACTTTTTGAATATAAAGTCTGATAGCTATGATTGCTCTGTCTACTATTTTATGTCATAATTCATACATGTACTTGGATCTCACGTAATGTAAACATTAATAATATAACAAAACAATATCCAAATAAGATCATGATCTCATTTACATACACTTATTTATCAATATACATTGTATTGTGAAACAATAAAATGTTAAACAAAAACAATATTATCTGAGCTAAGAGGTTCTTTAAAAAATTGTGGTTCAATGTTATTAAAAAAATGTTGCTTATAATTTAATATACATGTACATTGTACTCAGAAAAGTCTCTTTCTTGACATATACATGTAAGTGCAAGTGACCAAATCCCAACCAAGGAGTCAGGTTTAAAAGTGATCAAAACAATTCAGTAAATCAACAAATATAACTCATTCTGTACTTGTCTGATAGAGAATATCATACTCAATTGTAACAAAATGCATAATACATTAGCTGAAAGAATGTAAGAGTTGTCTCCCTTTCATTGAATTTTCTTCAAAAGTATGCTTCCTCTCTTCAAACAGTTATAGTAATGGGATGCTTGAAAATTGCTTAACACATGCTACTCAATTTTTACAGGACAATGAAAAGCTGCAACATTATAATGTAAGTATGCTCTTTACAAATCTTGTTAATAAACTTTCGAGCTGTCATAGTGCATCAAAACACTGATTCTGTAATGACAGAACCACAGACTTCGAGAACCAACTATACTGGCAAGACAGTGTCAATACTTCATTGTACTCAGTTTCTCCACATGAGTGCTTGCAATATCTAAAGTGAGTAACATTTAAATAGTTAAACTTCGCTGTTAGAACATAGGAAGGCAAACTTTCCCAGCAAACAGTTCTGAAATCACTGTGAAAAATATGGCAAGAATGAAGAGAACATATGATGATCCAACTTGTGTTTGATTAGGAAGTTTATATGGCTGTCCACCAATTTCTTCTATTGCAAATCCAACCGGGAATATCACAGCTGCCAGGCAGAACAATGTCACTGAAAAATATGATTCAAAGAAGTAAGTTACAAATAACTCTTTCTTGAAAAGGTTTACAACACAATACACTTTACATCTTTTTTAACATATCCCATTTAGTAATATTTATAAACAGTCATTTGGTTTTGTAAAAAATTGTTTAGTTGAGTTGAGTTTAGTTGAGTTTAAACATATATATTGCGAAACAAGCTCTTGCAACTTATAACAATTTAAATTAATCACTTACAAGTCCACTTCGTGGAACCAACCAGTACTGGTGTCATATAAAGAAACATCACCCAAGTAGGACTTGAACCCATGATCTTGAAATTGGGTTGAGAGGCAGACAATATGACCTTAACCATGAGGTCACACTCCACCTTTCAGTTATATATTTCAATAAGGACCAATCTGTATCCCTTTAGTCAGTATTTCAGTCAATAAGTTACACCCCACAAGCCTCCTAAACATTAATGTGTCTGCATATACATCAGTTATTGTGGCTTTTAGCCTTACTTTGGTTACAACTATGATAAGCAGAGTTACAGTTAGTTAACTTAAACAAGGCAGACACACGAGTGATTCCAAAAGACCTCAAAACTTTTCTACACAATCATGCTCAGATAGTATGTTTAAACTTACAGTGTGTTCTACTGTTCTACTTTCATTCAACAGTAACTAACCCATAATAGGCAATTACTGCCTAAATTTCTTAGTTTCTATATAATTCTGCATATATCAGATTGGGCTTGGACTGTATAGGATACATGGTGACAATTTTAAATAATCAGAAAATCCTTGAAGTTGTATATGTACCATTTGTTTCATTAAAATTATGTTTTAACACCAACCTTTCGGTTAAACCTTAGATAAATACATGCATATTGTTTGTTTTTTTTTTGCTTTTTTGCCAACACAATTTGTGTCATATTGCTCCGAAACAGGAAAGATAATTTTGGCTAAACCTTGGGTGTTACTGACTTTCAAAATGAATAAATTGAAAGGACTGTAAAAATATGTACATAATATACACTTATCAAGTAACTTACTAGCTGTAAAAGCAATCCATCTAGCATATTTAATTGCATTCCTCTTCCAGTGAGACAAGATCTGCAGTACACATGTCACAGTTAGACACATTATACCAAATGAAATGAGAACCAAAGTCAGCATCCATTCTAAAGATATCCGAGGAAATGTGCAAATCTCTGTACGACCATATATCACCTGACAGTGCTGAGTCAAACCAAGTCTCATGTGACCTGTAACAGATTAAGCATGTATGTTAATATTAAATAATAAGTATGTCAGTATAAATATCAAGAACTAGTCAATGTAAATTATAATTGTAGCTCACTCTTCCTGTTGGCACATGCATGTCATTGAGAGACCAAGGACATTGGCAAACTTCAGATCTTGCAGACCAGCCACCAAGGACCTTATTAGTCAAGTCAACCCAAATTTTCTTAATTAGACACATTTCATGTTAACATGAGTAATTTTGGTTAGTAATAAGTACAATGTTACTAGAGGCTCTTTGAACATATGTGTATATAATTATCGTATATATATAATTATATTAGTGATAAAAATCATTCGTAAAAAGTATTTGTTCTTATCATTTGCAAACGCATAAACCACAATTCAATTTACAATATTACAAAAACTACAAATTGGTTAACTCCCTAGTAAATAAAGATACTGAAGCCAAGATTTAGGAATGGCCTACAAAAAGTAGTGGTCGGGATGACAAGGAAAGGGTACTAAGGTGTGTGAGCCCTTCTAAAGACAGCACAGATTACTAGAAAGGTAGGCCCTTATCAGGACTACCTTACCTTCATTATTGTCATAAGTTAGTGTAAATTCTAGGCCTCATTGTACAGTGACCTACATGTACTTCAAACTTGAATGTAACTTTAATTCATCTCTTTGGCTAATACTCTGTGTACTACCTAAGTCAACCTTGTGCTTCGAAATTAACCCTTCCAGGGTTTTATATAATTACTCACGAATGGCAACCAACGTTTACATAATAAAAGCCCTGGTGCACAATTTGTTGGGCTAGGGTCTGCACTTGATAGCGCATGCTAATATTTTGTGCTGGGCCCTCAGTAAGCCTAGAACTCAGTCAATCAACAACTAATTATAACGATTCACAGCTGATATTTATGTAATCCGACAATATCAAACAAAAACATCATCCATGTCAGATTACTTTGACCGACAAAGAACACGAAGCTAACATCTACATATAAAACAATAACTGAAAATATAAGCACTAGGTCCTACCATTTACATCACTGACAATCCACTCTGGATGTGCCAGACTTGCTATGGCAAAAACATCAGCAACCAAGAAAAGAATCCCTGAAACCGCTGTCAGTTTGTCCATAGTTGCGTCTTCGATATAAAAATAGTGGAATCACAAATTTTACATGCTGTGTTATATTACTACTGCATTAATGTAAGTGAAACTGTTACTTTTCACCCAATATTTGATGATTCTCAAGAAAATTTCTGATTGTTTTGCTAATTGGTTTCCATTTTGGTATAAAGTAATTCACAGAATTTCTTCATATATTATGACGAAATAATTACTTTGATCTTGAAGGTTTGGCTCTAAATTCGTAAATCTTTCTTTATTTTAACCTTAATATTAATTCTAATACAATAAAAATGTAGATATACTTTATATTTGTCATATCATTTTAGTTTTAGTTCAAAATGTTAAGAAAGATTTTTTTCGTTCAATTAAATTATGCTATCACACTGGACACGGTTAACCCGGAAGTAAGAGGTCAAAATCTAGTTTGTTAACTTTCATTTTACAAATGTTAGTTCGTGGCATATTAAAATGGCACGCATACAAATTGCAAACATTATCAGTGAGCCTGCATTACAATTTTTGCTTACAAATGCAGAGGACAATCTAGATATGAAGCGTGGAGCATTAGCAAACGTGTTTACATATTCTAATTTGGTGCATGCCATAGCTGGAGCAGTGGTATATTTTATCAGTTATTTTATTTATAATATTTAGATGTAACATTGCATTTATTTATAGTAAATGATAAGCAAAATCACGTAGGCTTATGCGCTAATTAAATAGCAATTTTATTTCTACATGGATAACTAGTTAAATACTACAAGAGCATTAGTTTATAATTTAGTCCAAATAATTAGAGGTAAAAAAAGTAAGGGTAATATTTTATACTTATGATTGTGACATTTAACATTTTTTTCCCATGGAAAATGAATGTATCAGATTAATGATAAACATGAAATAGGTTACATATGGGTCTTATAATTAGGACTATTTTGATAACAAAATCCCAGGTGTATACATGTAGACTACGTACAGTACATATTTAAAAGCTTATATATATTAGATACATAGGAATGTTTAGTTTTAATAATATTTGCTTAATTCATCATGTAGTCTAAGTCATTCCTAGTCTTATACTAATTTGGTGTGTGTCATCCTTTTTAATGGACACAACAATTTAAGTAATATGTCTATGTCATTACAGCATATATATTTCTAAGAATTGCCTAATTAATTGATTTTAACCCGATAGAATTTGCAATATAGGCTTATTAAAGCTTAATTAATTCAGAGTGAACTGTTTGACCCATTTTACAGACATTTTTTTTCTAGTGTCATACCGTTCAAAAAAGACATTGCCAATCCAAAATTATCTTGATGTCTCTTTGACAAGTCTAATTAGTTGGACTTATAAGGCTATTAAAATATATTAGATTTTTTGAAATTAAACATTGGAAATCCAAAATTATCTGGATGTCTTTTGACAAGTCTAATTAGTTGGACTAGTAAGGCTAAAACATTAGATTTTTAGAATTAAAATTGTTAAAGGTTTTAGATCTGAAATGAATAATTTTGGACTACTCTCTATTGACTTTTAAAAACTGACTGTCTTGCACTGGCTGTTATTTTTAGAATATTATTATTAACCAGGAATTTCATGGATCTCAGTATCAGATTGTGCAGCTCTGGCCAGACTCACTCAGACAAACTGATGTCATCAATGGTCTGTAATTATTTATCATCGCTAACATTCAAAGGGCTTTATCCTAGCTGTTCAAAATCATACTTGGAACATATTTATATAAACATTAACTTTATCATGGAGATACATTTCTGTAACATAACTCATAACCTGTCTATTTCATCAACTTTTGATTCACTTTATACATTGTAACTCCTTTTTTATTTTAGGCTTTCTATGCATGTGTACATGGTAGGTTTACTAAACCTGAATAACTTGTGGGTTTTTTTTACATGATTAGCAACTAAAATACCTTTGTCAGTATAAATTAACTAAATTAAGTAGCTTACACTCCTAGACAACTTGTTGACTTTGCAATTCACATAACTTTATTTTGCATATTTCCTAAAATGTTTCTTTTGTTTCACTAATCTGGAAACTAAGTTATAATCATATGTTGACTGATTCAATTTTATCTTGTGATACATGATTTAGTTGCTTTCAGTTTTAAAAATTTAATCAAGTTTGCTAAACTGGTTATAAACTTGAATGAATGAAAGATTTTTAGAGACATTGAAAAGGAAGCTGAAGCACATAGAAGTATGACTTCCTTAAGTAACAAAAATCCGCAGTCACAGACTGGGAATTAATATTACAAAATCAAAACATTGTATGAAATGTACATTAATTTTGTCCCTGTAATACATTAGCATTAATTTTATGGATTTGTTATGCATAAAATGGTTTGAATTACAAGCTCATGAATAATAAATATGCTATTCCCATGGATACTACAAAAGTACATGTATATTTACATAGTAATAAGTTTTTTTAATTTTATTTTTGTATTGCAATATTGCAAAGCTGTTTTTAACTTAAATGATGTACAGTGTGAGGCAACGTAGAACACACTTAATTGTTTTTGTTAGTATAAAATGTACATCATTAAATCATGCGTGTAAGTTGATATCATTGTCAATAAACCACTTGTTCCTTTCTTTGTTGCAATGTAAAAATGCAATTTTTCCTAAAAGATTTACATTTAGGTTTAACTGAATATGACTGATATATTTTTTCTGGTATTTTCTTGTATTTTACATTCTACAATGTTTAATCATTTCATCACTATTGCAAATTTATAGTTATATTTATAATTGAATAGTCCCAAGGCCAATTAGACTATATGAAACTAATTACCTTAGTGGGTTTTTTGTGCATTTGACCATAGTTATGAAGATTTTTATCTTATACATGTACATTGTCTATCTAATAATTAAAATGTCATTAGGTGCTTTTCTTTTATCAATGACATTTTTTGTCCCTTTAACATTAGCCTTTTTTGTAACTCTTTAAAATTAGCCCTTGCTTCTGAACCATTTTTTTGCTTCTGTGGCTTTCTTGGAATTAGTACAGTAATAATGATTTAGTATTTTGTAAGGAAGTCAAAATACTTCTTTGTTAATATTTTAATACTTTTATGATAAATAATTTCACATTCAGCTCTGCTTTCTTTGGATGATAAGCATCTAACATGCTCTTAAACCATTATTTAAAGGTTATAACCATCATGTTTGCCCTTTCTGAAGGAGAAAAAAAAATGTTTCCAAGGCATAATGTGCCTTTAAAGGAATTTCAAATTTTACAAATGTTACCCATATACTGAATATTCAAGCAGTATTTTATTATTTAATTACATTATATCTGATAGCAAAAACGACTAGAATAGTATATTAAACATGATTTTTTTGTATTTAATGAAAACCACTCAGGTTTTTAGACATGACAAGGCTGAAAATATTTGTCCTAGATTTGTGTACCAGTTGATTCAGGTCTTATCCAATAACTTGTATGCGCATTTTTAGCTAATTCCCTCATCCTGTTTTTCAAGAATAATACTTTTTATTGTGAAAAATAACCCAATAATGAAAAGGGTTGCAAGGCTTTTCTCTCACATTCGGCTGATAATCACATATAAAATTGATTTTCAATTTAATTCTGAGTATATTTCTTTGTTTATCTTTGCAGGGTTTCAATTTAAAAAATAGATAAATACAGAATCCCTAAAGAAAGCCCAACACGACAAAATTGAAAATGTTGCAGGCTCGGTTTGATTGAGCCTGTTCATGGACGGTACTGGAAAGTGCAAGTTACCGTCCACGCCCCCTAGCACCGGCTTAAGCAGAATTCAACATTTAAACGTGGAATAGTAAAATTTTGAATTTAGAAACATCCGCAGATGTGTTCATACGGCGGTTATCATGGAACCTTCAATGTGACACTTCCGTGCCATTCCATGAAAAGCGGCGTATGGTCCCCAAGTAATAAAAAGCGTGTGCCCTAAACGAGAAAACAATGGGCGGAACTAAATAAAATGGAATTTTGAAAGGGGATCAGAGGTTATGAAGCCTGCGTATCACAGATAAGACGTCAAAAGACAAATTTAAAAAGCAGGCAACATATCCTAAGGGTGATTCAACATTATTCAAGTGGGAATATTGGAACCACCCAACTAGACAATGCCGAAAAGTTGAAACTAAAATTACCACAAGCACAACAATAATGTCGTGCTGAACGATCTTCAAGGATCGAAAATATAACATCATTGATTAAATGTACGGGGAGACTTTTTACAGCCGCCACACGGCACAAATAACACGGATGTGATCATAAAATAGATAAATACAGAATCCCTAAAGAAAGCCCAACACGACAAAATTGAAAATGTTGCAGGCTCGGTTTGATTGAGCCTGTTCATGGACGGTACTGGAAAGTGCAAGTTACCGTCCACGCCCCCTGAGTATATTTCTTTTTTTATCTTTGCAGGGTTTTCAATTTTTAGGGCTTCATTTGATATTTGTAATATTTTCAAAATTTATTTTTTATGCCTTTACACCTCAGTGGAGCTCCTTTAAGTAACATAAAAAGCCTTTTTTGTTATCAATTTACAAATTGCTTCTTTCAGGGAAGTGTAGTTGGCCTGACAGTGTTTTTCCCTCTTGATACAGCAAGAACAAGACTTCAAGGTAATATAGAATAGTTATATCTCTGTAATGTTGATTTTCATTTACAACTTGTGATGTTCATATAATCTTTATACATGGCAGCCAGCTGAAAATTCATGAATAAATTTCCATTTTATTCAAAACAGCAATTGTACAGTTGTTATAAAGCTTTTGACATGTCAGTCATGTAGCTGTGTAAAAATTGTTATTTAACCTAACATTGTGCAATATATAGAATTAAATTAAACATGTATATAATTATCCTCGATGACCCATGCATAATTGCTACGTATACAGTTCAGCGGAATCTGTTCCCTTGGGTTCTAACAATGGTATAATAGACTGAAAACAATAAGGGACATATCATGTGATAAAATCTTTTATTGTTTGTTTTATAGTTGATGAGAAAAGGAAAGCAGAATATTCATTTGCTGTTATATTAGATATAATAAAGCAAGAAGGATTGTAAGTACGATGTATTTTATAAAACTGAATTAAACACCATAAATTATGAATTGTTAGATTGCTGATCAATATTAGACATGTATATGGTGATTACCGGTATATAACAAAAAGGTTAGATATGCTATAATGCAGTTTAAATAAATATTTGTTTCTATGTATATGAGACAGAGAGTTTGGTAAAGAAAACTATTAATATGCACCTTTGGGTTTGCTTGTGGATTTATTCAGTATTTGTAAAGTTCATGCCCTTTACTTAGTAAAAGATTTTTAGATTTCAACTTTTGGCACATGTAGCCCAATTTTATTTGACCTAGAGTCATAAAATTGACAAAACAGAGGAGTTTGGGGGCACCCATGTCCTTTGGACATATTTCTAGTTGTATGCTTAAGGTGACATCATTTCATTGTTATGAATGAAGTTGTTAATTCATAGGCTTAGTTACTGTAAGAAAACAGTGCTGAATGAAAATATTAGTTTTGCATAATTTCTTTTTCTGAAATATTATTTATATGAAAGATACAAGAAGAAGAATCAAACACTGGCTGTCATTACAGACTTTTGGGTACTATTTGTGCTGAAACTTGACAGAGCCTCATTACTATTGTTAACATATATCCTTAAGCCAGATATTCTAGTGTATACCAGCAACTAGTGTTAGATTCTTATAATATTCATTCCCTTAAGGCAGTGCAAGACTTTTAGTATCTATATAGCATTGATTTAAAAGAATGACATTGTAAAGTTACATTATATGCCAAGTTAACCATATAGGTGATAGATAACCAGCATATTGATACTTCAGTACTTTGATTTATGTTAATTTCAGCTTTTCCTTGTATAGAGGTCTAATACCAGTGATTTCATCCCTCTGTTGCTCAAACTTTGTTTACTTCTACACTTACAACTGTATGAAAACTGTCTTCATTGGAGAAGGTGTCAAACCAGACCCATTTAAAGACCTTACTTTTGCATTTGTGTCAGGTAAGAAAAAAAATCATGAAAAGTTATTGTTTGTATCAATTATAAATATTTTTTTATTTAAGAATACAAATGTATTTGAGTTATTTATTTCTTACTGTAAATTAAATTCTCCTCATAGCTGTGGATTAAAACCATTTCTAAACTATTCTTTTATATATGAAGCACATTTCTGTCAGGTCAGTGGTTCTATCTAGTTATTGTCGGTTGTTTTGAAATAATACACATAGGAGCACCTTGAGTCGACCTTAAACGGGAAAGCTGGAGTGTAACAATATGATCTTAAATGGGCTGATTAAAAAACAAACAAATGGTGACATACAAGCAAGACATTGGATAGTTTACCAACTAAAAGTTTATCTTTTTAGCTCACCTGAGCATGCTCAGGGTGAGCTTTTAGGATCGATGATTGTCCGTCGTCCGTCCGTCGTCCGTCCGTTCACATTTTGTTGTTAACACTCTAGCGGTCGCATTTTTGCCTCAATCATCATCAAACTTGGTCAGGATGCTTATCTAGTTGATAGCTTGGATGAGTTCGAACATGGGTCATCTCGGATGAAAAACTAGGTAACAAGAGCTAAAAATAGAAAAACCTTGTTAACACTCTAGCGGTCACATTTTTGCATCAATCATCATCAAACTTTACAGGGTGCTTGTCTAGGTGATAGCTCGGATGAGTTTGAACATGGGTCATCTCGGATGAAAAACTAGGTCACTGGAGCTAAAAATAGAAAAACCTTGTTAACACTCCAGCGGTCACATTTTTGCCTCAATCATCATCAAACTTTACAGGATGCTTATCTAGGTGATAGCTCGGATGAGTTCGAACATGGGTCATCTCGGATGAAAAACTAGGTCACTGGAGCTAAAAATAGAAATAATAATAATAATAATAATAATAAAGACTTTATTTAAAGAGGCAACATAGTTGGGCATGCCCAGTCTTCCCTATGAGCCTCTATCAAATATACAATGTACATAATATAAACATTTACAAACAAAAGGTATGATAAACAACAACATAATTACAAATACAATATAGTTAAGAAACATGTAAAATGAAAATCTAGGGAAAAAACATTATATAAGAATATAATAATTGCAATTCAGATATACATTTATCATTTTATAATACAACTTGATGTGTTTTATTCCCACCAGAGAACCACCATTTAAGATAATTATTTTTGAACGATTGTAAATTTGTGGAGTTTCTGATATCTAAGGGAAGAGAATTCCAAAGTTTTGACCCTGAGTATGATAAAGATTTTCTGCAGAACTCAAGTCTAGGTTTTGGGATTTGAAGTTGTTTTTGTTGATATGATCTTAAATGTGTATTTTCAGTGTAAGTAAAAAGATTTTGCATATAATCAGGGAGAAGATTGTTAAGGGACTTGTACACTAAAATAGCTTTTTTATAATTTACTCTTTCAGAAAATTTCATCCAATTTAATTCAGAAAATAAATCATCAGTGGGTGCATCAAAATCTTTGTCCAATATTATTCGTGCTGCCCGTTTTTGAAATTTATACAGGTCATTTAAGAGTTCTTTACTGCAATTTCCCCAAATAGTGCAACAATAGTCTAAGTGGGGAAGAATGTATGCATTAAAGAAAATTTTCCTTACATGAACATTTAGAAATTGTTTTATTCTCAAAAGAAGGTATAGTAATGAATTGCATTTATTCAGTGTCATTTTGACTTGTGTTTTCCAGTTCAGTGTATGATCAACATGGACACCTAAAAGTTTTTCTGTTTCTGAAATTTGTAAGCTTTCATCTTGAAGAGTGATCTGGAAATCACTAGTATTACTGATAGTATTATAGATATTATTTGAAGGTGAAATAAACATAGCTTTAGTTTTATTAGCATTTGGAATCATTGAATTCCTGTTGCACCACTTTTGTATGGAATTTAGGTCAGACTGAAGTTTTGTACAAATTGAACTGATACTGTGTCCAAATGAGGTAATTGTAGTGTCATCAGCAAACATGTCTGATGTAGAATGTGATAAATGCAAAGGTAAGTCATTAATGTAGATAATGAAAAGGAGAGGACCTAAAACTGAACCTTGAGGCACACCAGATTTTATATCCTGAGCTTCAGAATATTTTCCAGACACGCATACTTGTTGTGTGCGATCACTTAGGTATGACCTAAACCATGAAATTGAATTTCCATGTATGTTATACATTTGTAGTTTTTTCAATAATAGGTTATGATTGATCAAATCAAATGCTTTTGTTAGGTCCAGAAATATAGTCCCTATAAGTTTTTCTTCATTTATTGCTCTGATCCAGCTGTCAATAATTGAAGTAAGAGCAGTTTCGCATGAATAATTTGTGCGAAAGCCAGACTGATTTGGCTGAAAAAGAGAGTTAGTTTCAAGAAATAATTTAAGATGATTGCTAACATGTCTTTCTAAAACTTTCGATAGAACTGGTAGTATTGATATAGGCCTGTAGTTACCTTTTTCATTTTTGTTGCCCTTTTTATGTATAGGTGTTACTTTTGCTTGTTTAAAGGCAGAAGGAAATAAGCCACTTGATAGACTGAGATTGAATATTTTCTCCAAAGGCTTGGATATGATTTTAGAACTTATTTTAAGAAATTTGGCTCCTATACCATCTAGACCTGTTGACTTTCTGACATCAAGATCTTGTAGTTCTTTGTTTATAAATTGACTTGTAATTTCAGGTATCTTGAAAGGGCATTTATCATTTGAATGCATTTCAATAAACTCATGCAATCTTATTTCATCTTCTTGTGATAAGGTTGAGCAATTTTGTGGAGCAGATTTGAAGATATCAATGAAGTAATCATTAAATACCTCAGCAGTTTCTAATGGGTCTGTGATTTGATTTCCATCTTCATCTTGAATATAATTAGTCTGGTGATTTGTAGATTTGCTTGATAATTGTTTAAGATTTTTCCACATTTCTTTTGCATTGTGTTTGTTGTTATTAATAGTTTCAGAGTAGTAATTTTTCTTGGAATTTGAGATTAGATTTTTCACTTTGTTTCTCCAATATTTATATTCATCATTGTTATTTGATTTCTTAGCTTTATCCCTTTGTTTAGTGGCATGAAGAATATCAGGGTTGTACCAGTCTGGGAGATGTGTGTGTTTTACACGTTTTCGTTTGAGAGGGGCTTGTGAATTTAAAACCTCATTAAATAAAGAGTTGAAGAAATCCAAAGCATCGTTTGGATCTTCAAATATCTCTATCACTGACCAAGGCTGCTGTTCAAGAGATTCCACAAAATCTGTTTCATTAAATTGTTTAACATTTCGATACTGTATTATCTGATGTAAAGGGTCTTTGGTAACTGTATTTGATATTTTGCGTGTGAAACAGATTGGGAAATGATCACTAATGGACAATTGAGGGATGGATATTTCAGAAATATTGTGAGAAAAATTTGTATAGAGATGATCTATAATGGTTTTAGATGTTTGAGTTACTCTGGTGGGTTTTTCAACAAGTTGATTTAAATTGAAACTGTTAGTAATATTATTCCAGCATGTGTTATTAGTAGATCGAGTAAGTGGGTCATAATTATAGTTAAAATCTCCAGTCAAAATGATTTCCTTGTTTTCAATATAAATTTTTTCTAGAATTTGTTCTAAATCCATATTCCAATTTGCATGTGATGATGGTGGCCTATAAATATATCCAAAAATAACCTTGTTAACACTCCAGCAGTCACATTTTTGCCTCAATCATCATCAAACTTGGTCAGGATGCTTATCTAGTTGATAGCTAGGATGAGTTCGAACATGGGTCATATCGGATTAAAAACTAGGTCACAAGAGCTAAAAATAGAAAAACCTTATTAACACTCTAGAGGTCACAATTTTGCCTCAATCATCATCAAACTTGGTCAGGATGTTTGTCTAGGTGATAGCTTGGATGAGTTTGAACATGGGTCATCTTGGATGAAAAAGTAGGTCACCGGAGCTAAAAATAGAAAAACCTTGTTAACACTCTAGCGGTCACATTTTGGCATCAATCATCATCAAACTTTGTCAGGAAGCTTGTCTAGGTGATAGCTCGGATGAGTTCGAACATGGGTCATCTCGGATGAAAAAGTAGGTCACTGGAGCTAAAAATAGAAAAACCTTGTTAACACTCTAGCGGTCACATTTTTGCATCAATCATCATCAAACTTGGTCAAGATGCTTGTCTAGGTGATAGCTTGGATGAGTTCGAACATGGGTAATCCTGGATGAAAAAATAGGTCACCTGAGCTAAAAATAGAAAAACCTTGTTAACACTCTAGAGGTCACATTTTTGCCTCAATCATCATCAAACTTGGTCAGGATGCTTGCCTAGGTGATAGCTCGGATAAGTTCGAACATGGGTCATCTCGGATGAAAAAGTAGGTCACCGGAGCTAAAAATAGAAAAACTTTGTTAACATACTAGCGGTCACATTTTTGCCTCAATCATCATCAAACTTGGTCAGGATGCTTGTCTAGGTGATAGCTTGCATGAGTTCGAACATGGGTCATATCAGATGAAAAAAGTAGGTCACCGGAGCTAAAAATAGAAAAACCTTGTTAACACTCCAGCGGTCACATTTTTGCCTCAATCATCATCAAACTTGGTCTGGATGCTTGTCTAGGTGATAGCTCGGATGAGTTCGAACATGGGTCATCTCGGATGAAAAACTAGGTCACTGGAGCTAAAAATAGAAAAACCTTGTTAACACTCCAGCGGTCACATTTTTGCCTCAATCATCATCAAACTTGGTCAGGATGCTTATCTAGTTGATAGATAGGATGAGTTCGAACATGGGTCATCTCGGATGAAAAACAAGGTCACGAGCTAAAAATAGAAAAACCTTGTTAACACTCTAGAGGTCACAATTTTGCCTCAATCATCATCAAACTTGGTCAGGATGTTTGTCTAGGTGATAGCTTGGATGAGTTCGAACATGGGTCATCTCGGATGAAAAAGTAGGTCACCGGAGCTAAAAAATAGAAAAACCTTGTTAACACTCTAGCGGTCACATTTGCATCAATCATCATCAAACTTTGGTCAGGAAGCTTGTCTAGGTGATAGCTCGGATGAGTTCGAACATGGGTCATCTTGGATGAAAAAGTAGGTCACAGGAGCTAAAAATAGAAAAACCTTGTTAACACTCTAGTGGTCACTTTTTACATCAAATCATCATGTAAATTGGTCAAGAATTTTGTCTTGATGATTTCTTGGGTCAAGTTCGAACATGGGTAATCCTGGATGAAAAACTAGGTCACCTGAGCCTAAAAATAGAAAAACCTTGTTAACACTCTAGTGGTCACATTTTTGCCTCAATCATCATCAAACTTGGTCAGGATGCTTGTCTAGTGATTGCTCGGATGAGTTCGAAATCGCATGTGAAAATTAGGTCACCGGAGCTAAAAATAGAAAAAATCTTGTTAACACTCTAGTTGCTACTGTTTTTGATCCAAGTATCCTGGAAATTTGGTCTGAAAGTTTGTTTTGATGATTTCTAGGTCAAGTTTGAATATGGGTCACCTGGGTAAAAAACTAGGTCACACTGCTCAAATATGGATAATCCTTGTTAACACTGTAGTGGTCACATTTTTGACTCACCTGTCATGAGACTTGGTCAGAATGCTTGTGTAGGTAATTGTTTGGATGAGTTTGATGTGTCAGGTGAGCGATCTAGGGCCATCATGGCCCTCTTGTTTGCATTAACAGACTTTTTATTTTCATTGATATCATTAATATGATTAACAATTGAATGTTGTTTCAGGTGTTGTTAACGTACTGGTAACTACACCACTGTGGGTTGTGAACACTCGTCTCAAGCTCCAAGGAATCAAATTTGAGACAGATGAATACAGGGGAGATAAACAAGTCAGATATAGTGGTATACTAGGTATGTACAGGAAGCAGAGACAATGAAATTTAATTAAAGTTATGTACAAGGAGGTGCATAAAAGGGAGACAATGAAAGACTGCACAGGCTTACAGTACAGAGAGGAATATCCAGCATGAGGGTGACTGTCTAATGTGGTAACATTTGATTAGGCCCTACAAAGTTACAGTTCAAGTTGCACAAGATCTCAATATTTTTTCTCTACTGGCAGCTAGTGATTGATTCTTTTTCTTTCATATTATGTTTCAATTATAATTTGTAAAGAAATTAAGAAAACTAATCTTTAGTACTCTATTTTCATGGAAACGATTGATTTTGCAAATGACAGAATGACACAACTCATTCATAACAGTTGAAGAATGACATTATTATCCAGCACTGATGTAAAGAAGTAGTCATATATGATTATACAGGAGAGAAAAGCTTGTCAGATAAACTCCTAAAATGTTGTATTAAATATGTTCTTTAAGGGGAAGGAGGGATTTCAGATATTACATCATACTTAAAAAGGGGAGATAATCAAGTCGGATATTTATATTTACATGTATGTTTTCTTTTACTAACAAGTCAGTGTGTATTGCTACAAAATGACAACTTGTGTACTAAGATGCTATGAATAATCAATTTATAAATAATTGTTTTATTTTGTCAATTTGTTTAGACTGTTTGTTAAAGATAGTGAAGACTGAAGGTATATTGAGTCTCTGGGCTGGTGTCAAACCTTCAGTGATACTTGCCAGTAATCCAGCCATTCAGTTCATGGTGTACGAAACAATCAAACGTTACTTCCAGAAAACTCTACATCAAACTGTAAGTCACAGTGTGTCTTTAATGTATTTGTATGATTTTAATCTTTTTGTAGTTACCAAATGGTCAAAGTTGCTGATTTACAATTATTTGTCCCATACCTATATTTGTCATATTCTGTTAGGAATGTTGAATTCTTTTAAATATGTAAAAACAATCGAATATATAGAGGGTTAACAGTTCTGCTTCAGTACCAATTTGAACACAAAGGGACACTTCTGGTTGGTCACCGTTAGTAAAGATTGATCTTTATGTGATGCGGCTTTAACCCGAGCATGCAATTTATGTAACTGAAATAGTAGAAATAATATTGTGAAGGTTATACTGTTTGTTTTATTTATTTGAAATTAAAGAAATTTATTTGCAAGAAAAAACTGTAACTGATGTGTTGGTCATATGAATTTTCTTAACTGACTCACAGGAAATGTTTTTGAATTGATTTTATTTGATTTGATTTTTATATGGACACGATACAAATAAATAGGATAGTGTTAATGTGTATTAATGATTAATATGTTTAATGTTTTCAGGAGTTGAGTGGATTTCTATATTTTATAATTGGTGCCATTGCAAAGACTGTTGCGACAATAATCACATACCCCTTGCAGATACTACAATCTAGACAGAGGGTGAGTAAATATTGTTGCTATAGCAACTACATTATGAACATGATGCGTGTCATAACTGTCCAACATTGATTTAACCATTAAACTCCTGGTGGAATCTGATTTTACACATGGGACCAGTGCAGACCAATTTGGGCTGTCTTGTCATGGTCTGCTTTGTTCACTATTTAGGAAATACTTATTTTGAAATTTTCTCAAAATATGATGAATGATGGTAGGATTTTTATTTAGATTGAAAGATGGGCAAGTCCATCTGATATGTTTAGTGTGGTGAGAGGTAAAATAGCATGTCAGCAGATTGTTTGTTCTTGATATTTTTAGTTATTAAATGGTTTTTGACATTTATTTCCAGCCCTTTGGCCATAATCATAATTAAATTACTATTTTAAAATGAGTGACCACAATTATCTTGGTAGAAAATCAAATAAATTATTTTGCAACTTTGCTAGGAGCAACAAAAAAATAGAATTGCATGCATTGTTAAAACCATATTTATATATTTTCAAGGTCATAGGATGTTCTGTGGCCATATTCTATGTACATTACATAAACTTAAATACAAAAATCAGGGTCAGTCAAAAATAACAAATCATTTCCTTGTAACTTGTTATAATTGTATAAACAAGTCTCTCATAGTCCTTTTAAGTAATCTCCCTTTGATTGTATGAGACAAATGATGTTATCCTGAACTTGGCAAATTGTGGGTTCATAGCTAAAAACAAACTTTTAGTGTTAAAGCTTCACTGTGCACTAATGGTGCACTACTTGCCACAACAGATTAGTTAACCGGTTGCACATATTTTCGAACCTGTAAAGTTTGTTTGTACCTACAATGTACATATAAGTTGGGGAAACCCAAATATTCTTAATTCCGGAGTTAGTCTATTCTAAAGCAAAGATTTTATGAGGCACACTCTTGTTCATTTATACAGTATTTGATGATCATGTAATGATATCATGTCCTGCTATATATCTATGTATAGGCTGGGTACAACAAAGAGAGCCAAAGGAAGAGTATGCGGGAAGCTTTCAAGGATATCTTAAGGTATATTTTGATACCAATGTTGTGTTTGATAAAAATATCTTTGCCCAGTGGCAACTGCTTCTACCTAGCCCTTGTGGTTGAGGGGTTGCCGTCAATCGTTTAGGCATAAGAATTGCAGCTACTGTTGATCACTTCGTGATCGTAAGGGGTAACCAAATGGGTTCAATATAGTGGAGTTTCTTTATCTCTAAGCTCAAGTTGATGAGGTGGTTTTGATCTCTGGTTTTGCTTAGGATGTTGTAACACCTGAGGTTAGCCAAAATCATCTTTCCTGTTTTGGTGCCATATGACTTATACTCATGGGTTCAAGTTTTCAGGCATGTGCCTGAAGTTCAGGTTTTGAAAGCACTCTTTTTTTTCTAGAAAAATGTAAAAACATTTAAAATATTTATAAATTCAGAGTTTTCAGGATTTTCGACATTTTGAACTTGCACCCATGATACTGTGTTGGTGTGCTGTAAAACCAAACAAACAAACTGCTTCTACCCATAGGATCAGTGCAGACCAAAATCAGCAGGCACTTCCATGCCATCTGATCATAGTTTGCTCTGTTTGCTATTCAGTGTGTACATATTTTGCTATTTTCCCTTAAAATATGATTGGTTAGTCTGGACTGAAAGATGTACAAGTCCATTTCAGAAATTTAGCTTGGTTATGGTAAATAGAATTTTGCTGCACCTCAGACAGGTCTTGTTTGAAGCAGTCTGCATGATAGTTTGCGGCGATATTACATGTCCGTATTTAATTGGGCCATCTTAAGAGATTGGTATGGTTTTAAGAGAATAATTTTGTGCAGCATATGGAGGGAATTATGCACATTAATTTTATGCTAAGCTTCCCAGAGGCCATCAAAAAACAGCAGCATAAATTAATGCACAAAACTAATATAAACCTTGATATTAAGATTGGCCCAATCTGACTAAAGCATTAGCAAACTTAAGCTTATGTTTTACATAGCACAGCATTATTAAGAAGTGTATTTTAATCAGATTGGGATAGGCCTAACCATCTCAACATCAATAAAGTCATGAATATGGGCCTTTATAATAGCATCTTAGTGTGAGAATTTAAACTTATTAGTACATTAGTACACAGCATGCATCATTCAATTTTTGTCAATAAAATGCATAACTAGTCTAGAAAAGAATGTAGAAATATTCATTGAATTTACTTTTTTAATTGTAACAACAACAAAATGTTACCATTGTTACCCAGAAGATAAAATGATGAAGTAAATGCATCAAATTTCTTCTTAAATCTTTATACTGACAAAATTATGTCACTGTTTCATGCCCATTACAAAAATAAGGCCCAGAGAAAATCTATAGATTATTACAGTAAATACATAAATACACCCACTAGTTAACTGTTTGTATGCCCTACAACTTAGTGGGTAGGGAGTGAACATAGATTTGCCATTGTCCATCTGTCCAACTGTCACACTATCTTTCTGTAGACTGATACAATATCCTTGTCCTGTAGACACATTTTTATGCCTTCAAAGGGAGGCATAATATAATGGCACCGTCTGTCTGTCCGTCCCCATTTCATTTGTGTCCGGACTGTAATTTTGTCATACATTAAGGGATTTTGAAATAACCTGTGCACAAATGTCTTCCACATCAAGACGATGTGTTGCGTCCAAGAACCACGTCCCTACCTCAAAGGTCAAGGTAACACTATCATTTTGAAGTTTCAAATTATCGCAATTAGAGTAAGTAGGTACACACATTGGTGTCCGGACTGTAACTTTGTCATGCATTGAATGATTTAAAAATAACTAGGCATAAATGTCTACCACATCAAGACAATTGTCGCCTCCAAGAATTACATCTCTACCTCAAAGGTCAAGGTCACACTAACATTTTGAAGTTTCACATTATCACAATTAGAATAAATAGGTACACACAATCATATATAGGCTGTAACTTTGCCATGCATGTCCGTTTGTCCATGTGTCCCCACTTACACCACAATCATGTCCAGACTGTAACTTTGTCATGCATTGAGGGATTTTGAAATAATTTGGCACAAATATCTATCTCGTAACAACAGTTTGTCGCATTCAGGAACCACATCCCTTCTTCAGAGGACAAGGTCACACTTATATTATGAAGGTTCATACTATCACTATTAGAGATTACAGGAACAATAATACAAAGAACAATATTCGGCAATTAGCTACTTTCATTCTCTTTTCTTTTCATAAAACCTGCATGCTTAAGAAACCTTTTCGGGGGCATTCGTCACTTGGGTGACAGCTCTTGTTAATTATCTATAAGTTTGTTAAGTATAAATTTGTATAGAATTTACTATACACCGTAATACCTAATACTGACTAGTTAGATTTTAAATTACAGACAATACGGGTTCGCGGGCTTGTACAAAGGATTAGAAGCTAAATTACTACAGACAGTGCTCACGGCAGCTCTCATGTTTCTGGTATATGAGAAGATCGCATTCGCAACCTTTAGACTCATGGGGCAGGAGTATTCCAAGACGTCCTAGTGCTTGGTTGTGACCTATGAATTACATTCCAACCTGGTATGTATTTTGTGTCACCTCTACGGAGTAGTGGTGACATATAGGGATCACTTCTCTGACTACTGTCTGTCTGATCGTCTGTCCATCCGTCCGTCACAAAACTTGTCCAGACTACTCCTCAGAAACTACTGGTGCAATTTCTTTCAAACTTTACAGGAATGATGAGTCTAGTTGTGCATATTGTCGGCATTTTCTGGTTCAATGATTTTTGTCAAGAGTTATGGCCCTTTAATGATTTTTTTATGCCCCCGGCAAATAGTGATTGAACCGTCCGTCCGTCTGTCCGTCCATCCGTCTGTCCGTATGACGTTAACCTAGAACGGCAAGTTGGATTTTTCTTAAGTTCTACATGTACCAATGGCTTCTAAGTTTACACACTTACTAATCAATACAAAGTACATGATCTGGGCAAGTTACATAACTCTGGCTTTCATATTTACCACAGTTATTGCCCCTTTTCAGCACTAAAAAAAATGAATAATGGTTAACCTAAAACGGCAAGTTGGAAATATCTTAAGTTATGTCTATAATAATGGCTTCATAATTACCACACTTACTTAATCAATACAAAGTACATGATATTCGCCAAGTTATTATAACTGTGTCATCCATATTTCCCAGTGTTATTTCCCTTTTTACACTTTGAAAATAGAGCCTTGTCTGGTTAACCTATTTCGGCAAGTTGAATTTTATCTTAAATTTCTCCTTATTGCTTAATTTCTTTAATGATATCTTTAATATTTTTAGTAGGTGGTATACCTTTTGATGGTCCTCTAATTTTTTGTGGAGTAAGCGGTCTCTAGGGTCAAGGTCACTGGTTTAAAAAATAAATATAAACATTTTTGCTCATACAGCCTTTATATTTTAGTTGATGTCTTAGTTTAATACAAACATGCCAAGGGGGGTCCTCCTTCTTTGGGTGTAGTAAAGGGTCATTTGGGTCAAGGTCAATGTTACCAATGTCATGGTCACCAATGTTAAAAATAGATTTTTACATTTTAGATTTTATTAAGTGACAGATATATTTTATATTTGGTAGGAAGATAACTTGCATGAAGTTGAATATTCAACTTCACAAGTCAGAGCAATGACTTGGCAACTTCTATTTTTCACAATTACAAAATGCCATGACTTTGTCAAGCTATATAACTTGTGTTTACAGTTTTTTGGCAATTTTTCTGTCCATAACTGAGTGAATGGGTAAACATTTTTTGAAATATTGCTACTGACAAGAATCTGAGCCGGGGTCATTTGTGTTTAACAAACACGTTCTTGTTTTTTTTAGGTTTGTCCCGACTACTTCTCTTATACCACTGAAGCAATTTCAATGAAACTTTATAGGATTGATCTGTAGTTCTAGAACTTGTGCATATTACCAGGTTTTCTGGTTGAATGATTTTTAGCAGAGTTATGAAATAACCCTTGAATAAAAAAGGTGTTTTTTTGTGTGTTGCCAGCTACACAGAATCTTGTCCAAACTACTTCTTAGAAACTGCTGGTGCAGTTTCATCCAAACTTTAACCAAGTCTTGTTGTGCATATCATCCATATATTTGGGTTCAATGAATTTTGTCAGTTTTATGGCCCTTTAATTATTTTTTATTTTCAAAATTTGTCAGGACTTCTCTTATACTACTAATGCAATTTCATTGAAACTTTACAGGATTGATGCGTAGCTCAATTACTTGGGCATATTACATGAGTTTCTGGTTGAATGATTTTTGGCAGAGTTATTGCCCTTGATTAAAAAGTTGTTAATAAAGTTTGTCTGAATACTCCTCTTTATAACACTAATGCAATTTCATTGAAAATTTACAGGATTGATAAGTAGCTCAAGTACTTGCGCATGTTACACAGGTTTTCTACTTGAATGATTTTTGGCAGATTTATGGCCCTTCACTGAAAAAGGTTGGGTTTTTCAGCTCACCAGAGCCGAAGGCTCAGGGTGAGCTATTAGTATCAAAGGGTGATACTCTGGCGTCCGGCGTCCGTCGTCATGCGTCAACAATCGTCTTCTTCTCTGAAACCGCTGGGCAGATTTACTTCAAATTTGGTCTGTAGCATCCTTGTGACAGTTACACTTGAATTTGCTCATGTAATTTCAATTGGCCCCTTTTAGGGGTCAACAGAGCTAAAAATAGAAAAACCTTTAAACATCTTCTACTACAGAAGTAATTGATGGATAATCACCAAACTTTGTCTGTAGCATTCTTTGATAGTCTTTTATCAAATTTGCTCATATTAATTTAATTGGCCCCTTTTAGGGGCCGCTAAAGCTAAAAATTAAAATACCTTTAAACATCTATATCTAGAGAACTAATTGACGGAATTTAACCGATGATCACCAAACTTTGTCTGTAGCATTCTTTGGTAGTCTTTTATCAAATTGCTCATATTAAATTGATTGGCCCCTTTTAGGGGTCTCTAGGGCTTAAAATAGAATAACCTTTAGACATCTTCTTCTATAGAACTAATAGATGGATGATCACCAAACTTTGTCTGTACCATTCTTAGGTAGTCTTTTATCAAGTTTGCTCATATTAATTTGATTGGCCCCTTTTAGGGGTCGCTAAAGCTAAAAATAGAAAAACATTTAAATGTCTTCTTCTACAGAACTAATTGATGGATGATCACCAAACTTTGTCTGTAGCATTCTTGCATAGTCTGATATCAAGTTTGCTCATATTTATGTGATTGGCCCCTTTTAGGGGCAGCTAAAGCTAAAAATAGAAATACCTTTAAACGTCTATTTCTACAGAACTAATTGATGGATGATCACCAAACTTTGTTTGTAGCATTCTTGGGTAGTCTTTTATCAAGATTGACCATATTAATTTGATTGGCCCCTTTTTTAGGGGTCTCTAGAGCTAAAAATAGAAAAACCTTTAAACATCTTCTTCTTTAGAACTAATTGATGAATGATCACCAAATTTTGTCTGTAGCATTCTTGGGTAGTCTTTTATCAACTTTGATTATATTAATTTGATTGGCCCCTTTTCGGGGCCGCTAAAGCTAAAAATAGAAATACCTTTAAACATCTATTTCTACAGAACTAATTGATGGATGATCACCAAACTTTGTATGTAGCATTATTATGTAGTCTTTTATCAAGTTTGCTCATATTAATTGGAATGGCGCTGTTAAAGCTAAAGCTTAAATGTCCCAGGTCATGGCATTTCTTCAAATTTTTGTTTAAACATATATATGCTCAAATTAAATATCAGAAAATATTGACAATGGATAATTTCCAACTCTGAAAAGCAGTTGTTTCTGGTGAGCGACTCAGGGCCCTCATGGCCCTCTTGTTTTGTGTTGCCAGCTATTTGTTTGGACTACTCTTCAGAAACTACTGGTGCATTTTCATCAAAACTTTACAGGAATGATCAATACTATGTCTAGTTGTGCATCTCATCAACACTTATATATTCATTGATTATTGTCAGAGTAATGTCCTTTTAATGATTTAAATTTTTAAAATCTGTTCGGACTGCTCTTCTTATACAACTTATGCAATTTTAATGAAACTTTACAAGATTTATACTTGCACATATAACAGGGGTTTTTGGGTTGAAGGATTTTCAGCCGAGTTATGTACCTTGAATAAAAAATGTGTGTTACCCTGTTAATGATTTTTGGGTCTCTTGCTAGTCATTAGTTGTAACATGTGATTGGCTTTCATGAGGCGACTTATGTCTTCACTAATGGTCCTTGTGTAAAATATAGTAAAATTTTGTATTTCCACCTCTCACTAAATAACGGCTATTCTTACATATTTTGAAGCATCTGTTTAAATATTAAAATACCATAATTATGTTGATTGTAATTGTGCAAGACTTTATATGTAAAGTTGACGATATTTTTACTATTCAAAACACTCTCACATATCTTGGGCTTCGCTGCACTGTATTTAAGTGGTTCTTAATTTGTAATTAAAAAATTCAACTTAATCAATCATTAAAAGTACCGTAGAATGCACGTCAGTTTCAATTTCCTTACTATTTTGTATCAATCAAAGTAATAGTTTTTCTGTATTAATATAGGAGATGAATATTCTCAGAAAATTGTAAAAAAGAAACCAACATATTTATATTTCACTTTGTTTACTGATAACTTCTGACCATGTTACATTTGTGTATGTTGAATAACAAATTCTTTCAAAGAGATATAAATTACAAGTAAAAATAACAAAATATGTTACGGTATATACAATCACCTAACAAAGAAGTAAACAATAAGTAACCAGATATTGAAATTATGTCATAATTATATAATCATGCACTCTTTAATCATTTCAATACAGACAGAGGTAAATGAAATATTACCTTAGCATTTTTTGAATAATAAATAACACCATACATTGACAATTAAATAAGAGAAACTAACAACCAAAAACAATTATATTTTATTAATAGCTCATAAAAATTACTTCTATTGATAAATGGTATAGCATGGGCACAACCTGTGTGCGGATATGAATTTTTTCCATTCACCTCATTTTATTTGACAAAACTTACTCAAAAAGCAAGACTTTGATAAATGTACATGTCATGCTAATGTTGTTATGATTGTTTTTTCCTAATGAAAATTTATCCTGTCTATGTTAAAATGTACTCCCATTTTTCATGTTACTTAAGTTTATAAAAGAAATTGTTTTATAAAAGTCATATTGTAAATGTGGAACAATTTCTTTACAGTTAAAGAGATATTGAAAAAAATACTTAACTTGAGCAGAACATGGTATGGTCAGATTAGATTTAACCGATAATGAAAAGCCTAATGCAACCAGTAGAGAGCCAGACCAGCCTGCACATCCATTCAGTTTGAGCATGCTCTCTTATGCTACTAGCTCAGATATTGAAATTCCTTAAACTTTACATGGAATGTTCAAAATTCAAAGTAAGGCGATTCAATTTGTGTGACACAAATCTGCATCTATAACCGTTTCTATACAGAAGAATTGATATTTCCTCAAATTATTATTATTCTAGAGTATGGTATGAAAAAAAACTAAAATATTTATAAGCATGTTCAGCTTGTGTAGGATGACCTGATATGACATTGGGAAGAAAGTTGTATGATAACTGTTTTGCTGGAGGTAACCTTAGTTTATCCTTATTTGATGACATAAGTTAAAAAAGAAGAAAGAAAAAACAACAGTAGATAACTACAAAAAATCCCAAACAGTCCTGAGATAAGCTTTCTTTTTTAACAAAGGATTAGATTTTAATAGAGAGAGTTAACGGAATGAGAATCAACTTGCAAAGGTTTTGTGTTGGAACAAGTTTTATGATATCTAATATAGAGAACAATAATGCAGATATGTTTTAACATTTATTAATATATATACATGTATAATCTTTTATAAACAGATTTACAAAAATATCAGCACATTTTCAATTAGTAAAGATAATGATATAAAAGATATTTCACATTTTATCAATAATTTGACAATACAAAACTGTTTACATACATACATTTTATTTTATATAACACAAGTATGAAAACATCTTTGGATAAAATTTTACTTGCATGATAGAGTCTTTAATATTTATCTGGTTAAACAGTATAAGCTAGACAGACATTCTTGATACCAGCAAGTCATTCAAAAATATTCAATTCAGATTTGTTAATAATAGATTTTTTTGTGTCTTAAAAAATTTTGGAAGGTAATTTTAAATCCTCATTAACATCATTTGATATCAGGCAAAAAAGACTAACTAAATATATTTCTGTATTTGTAAACACCATGTGACATATTCAAACTTAGTCTTTTTAATATACATTACTCATTATTTGCTAAATTACTTTGGTCTTTGGTAGCAGATTACATTCACAATTCTAATCACCTAAAAATATTTCTATGATATTTTAAGCAAGTTTCTATGAGATTTAAATGTAATATATACAAGGATTTTATGCAAAGGGCACAAACAGAAATGCGTAATTTCTTGATGTGCTGTTTCTAAAATTAGGTTACTCATGAGTTTTGTCATGCATAAATTCAGACTGATTTTGATGTATTTTAAAGCTTTATTACATTTTTACAAAATTTGATTTATATTCATAAGTAAATACTCTAATTGATACATAAATATATTTTACAATCTTAAGCTAAACAGTTTGATGCTTCAATTTATATAACATCATGTTGAATATAACTTTTTTGGAATGTAAAATGTGTATGTTAGAAATGATTTATACAAGATATTTACAATTACGCTCAGCCTGATAAACTGTATACATTGCATATATAAAATAATTTTCTGATATGTTAGAAGTATCACAGATGTTATCATAACCAGCTACATTTGATTATTTAATATTCAGTGAATAAAAGTATATCAACTTGCAATTGCTACTTAAATAGAATTAAAAGTCTGTGAAAGCTTTCTTGTATTTATAACTTCTTCTGAAATGTTTTCAAGACTTTAATACACAATGCAGTTGTTAGCATAATTTTTATGAGAAACAATTCCCATAATGTAAATATACATTTCATATCATAAAATGTATGTTGTCTTTTTGTACTTAATACCAACATTTGTCATACCTTGAAGCTTTCATTGTTCTCTGCAGCACCATATCTTTGGATGATAAAATTGAAGTGTCTACATTTGAAACATGTCATTTACACAAGAATACACAAGCTGGCACTGATTGAATGTGACACATGTAGGATTTCACAATCTCAGCTGTGCCTGTAGAACAATGATAACTTTAACCTTTGTCAGTATCAAACTTCACTATAATCATTTTTTGATGTTTCAGGTAAATGATCTGCACTATTCATAAATCCAGAATTCACATATTCATGTCCAGTGGCTCCTCTAGGAGCATTTGGTAGTGGTCTTTCTCCAATATCATTTGTATAATGTCCGTATGAGGATGGCATAGGTCTACTATCCACTCCTTTTTCATTTAAAGTTTGGTAACTGCCGGCAGATATTCTGCTTTGATTGTTGATATTTCCATTTGAGATTACAGTTACACTTGTATCAGCAGTAGATGCACCCTTCTCCACTTTCTCAGATAAATGTTCAGCTGTACCACTGGCATGAGGAACATCAGCTTTCATAGAGATTCTGACAGGTTCAGTCAAAGGTTTTTCTTTCTTGGGTTTGTTGCTGCGGAGAAGATTAAAGAGAATTGCTGTGATAAGCCCCAACAAGTAAAAACTCCTCCAAACTTTACCAAATAAAAACACCCAAACGGGGAGATTTTCTCTGGAGCCCCTTTTGTGGTTAAGAGGGGGTGTCAGTTAGGGATGGGAAAAAAGTTTTTTGACTTCATTTTTTGGGTTTTAGATCTTTTATATTCATTTTCAATTTTTAAACAAAGGGGAAAAAATGAAAATTTGTGTTTTCACGTTAAAATTTGGTTTTGAATTTTTTGTGATTTTGGGATCAAGACCCGGGGTAAGCCTTTTTTAGGTGCCTTGGGAATTTGATAAACATTTCTTTGTTTTTAAACCCGTAAACCCTGGGGTCCTGTCCATTTTTTACCCGTCATTTTAAAGAAAGTTTATGGCCCCCATTATTTATAAGAATTTCAAATTTTTTGGAAGAAGGGGGTGTTTTTAGGAATTTGGTTTTTGGGTTTTTTCCCGGTATAAATTGGGACAGTTTCGATGTTGCCTCCAGTGGGACACATTTCCAATTTTTTTTAAATTTTTGTAAAGTATTGGGTTTTCAAGGGAAATTTGGGGATGCACATTTTTACCTTTTCCTGACGGGCAACTGGGTTTTTGGGTTTCCTGTAAAATTTTTAAACCCCGTCATACAGCCAGGGTAAATCACAATTGCCCAAATTTAAAAAGGTTTTTCCCAAACCCAAAATCAGTTTTGGCTGACTGGAAAGTCCTCAATGTGCATTGATCAAATTTTGTATTCTTTTTTTTTTATTTAATAGTTTGTAAAAGTGCTCTTTTGGACCCAAAAAAATGTCTTTGTTTTTAAAAAGGGAAACTTATTGTCAGCAATATGTAAAAATTTGTTATTCCATTTGTTTTTCTTAAAAGGCTCTAATTCAGGTAATTATATTTCAATTATCCGTGTTTGTCTACTTCAAGAACTAACAAATTTGTAAGTGTTGATAAATCCATCCAGAATTGAGAAATATTCAGTTTGTTGTTTTGGAGACTAAGCGTCTCTAAAGATGTTTCTATTCCAGTAAATGCATTATTCTGGATATCTAGATAATCAATACTCTGCTGATCATGAAGTCGAAGTTCAACCAAAGATGGAGAGTTTTTGAAGGTTTGTGCTGTAACAGTTCTTATGTTATTATAAGCCAGATCAAGTGTATGAAGACTTACAAGACCAGAAAACATGTCTTTGTTGATACTTGTCAGTCCAATGTCTTGGCACTGTAAATATGCTAAAGCTGGTGTCTTGCTAAATATTTCACTGGGAAGATCTCTTAAATTAAAGTTATATCCAATATTTAAGTGACTTAAAGCAGGCCAGTTTTCGTTTCTAAGAAATTCAAGGCTCAGTTTATTATTCAAATTATTATTATCTATTTCAAGGAATTCCACACTGTCCGTTACTCCACTAAAGGTTCTTTGATCAATTGTGTTCAGATGTATATTGTTGCGTATTTTAATGTCCTTGAGTAGTGACATTGGTGTGAAAGAATCTCCATCTATAGATGTTATACCAATATCCATTATATCTAATGAGGTTAATTTTAAAAACTTTTGAATAGCTGGGACTGGAAGAATAGTTATGTTCCTTAATGCTATTAACTTGAGTTCCTTCAAATCTTTCATTACACCGAAGATGTCTGCATTGATAGATTTAAGGTTTTTCCATTTTTTGATTGTTAGTGATTCTAGATATGGAAATGGAAAAACAATTGGTGCATCAATGGATGTATCTCCATATTTTTCAAGATGTAGAGTTTTAAGTTGTTCATCAAGAGCAGCAAGGGCTTGGTCAGGCATTCCATTTGACCCATCTCCTTCTAGTGATATTGATTCTATTTCTGGTGCTAAACCTTCAAATGCATAATTGTCGATCAAGGTTACTGGATTGTTTAACAGATCTATTTTCTTTACTTTCAAGTTAGCAAAGGCCTTAGCACCTATCTGTCGAATATTGTTACAACCAGCAAATGGCTGGCAAGTTCCAGTTTCTTCAAATGAAGTAAATCTGATTTCATCATACACCTGATTTGTGTTGGTAAATGTTGGTATAGCTGTTAAGTTTTTGTATCTACAGTTTATTATGGTTTTCCCATCTAACTGGAAACAGTCACATCTAGTTGTTGGAGATGTACATGACTGAGAAATCACTGCTGTTGACAGTAACATCACCATAAAAACAATTCTCATAATATTCTCCATAATTTATGACCTGAGACATTAAAC
This sequence comes from Ruditapes philippinarum, assembly GCF_026571515.1. Lineage (NCBI taxonomy): Eukaryota > Metazoa > Mollusca > Bivalvia > Venerida > Veneridae > Ruditapes > Ruditapes philippinarum. The sequence goes on from NW_026863181.1 coordinate 127,357, forward strand.
AAATATGCATGAAATAAAACAGACAAGAAACTTCAAAAAAAATATAAAAGAATTATTTTACTGTAAGATATGTAATAGATTCAGTCAAGCTTTTTGCTTACCTATACGATATGGTAATTATTCTGCTATTTAAATTTTACTGTTATAAACCAAAATAGAGGGCACATCAAAACTGTAAAAAAATATTAGATAGATGATATTAGTGCTTAATTACCTTTACTTGTTTTCTTGATGACTTACAGTACAGATATCGAGGAATATGCAAAATCCTCCGAGGATCGAGGAAAATACTCGCAACTCCGCGAGAGTATTTGCCCATAAAAACGAGTGACTCCGCGTGAGAAACGTGTGATGAGAGTGACTCCGAGACGAAAATAAAAGCGCGTGACTCCGAGAGAGAATTACCGCGTAACTCCGTGTCGGTGTCTAGCTGGTGTAAATAAATGCAAAGTGCAATCTCATTTTATATTTAATTTAATTCTTTAGATTACCATTCGAAAAATAAAGATGATTTTTACGGTTGTTGTTTTCAATTTACCCTGAAACAATTGAAAGGTACATTTGATTAGAAAAAAATCACTCCGTAAGCGTCATCAGTTCTCAATTTATTTTTATCCCGATTAATTAGGTCAGTAGCAATAACCACAGGAACCCGAAATTCTATCAAAAACAAAAAGCGATTAAAAAATCCATATAATAACGGCCAACATTTTTTTTTATACTTCTTTAAGAAATGAATTAATTATATAAACTTCTTAATCTTAAATGTTTCTAAATGCATCAAATACCGATAACGTGCCGTTCTAATTTATTTCAGGTGCCAAATATTGTGTTGTGTTTATTTTTTTCAATGTGGAAAATGAGTTTCGATCTTCATAATATTTTAATCATTGATAACATGTGCACATCAAAAAAATTGACTTTCCCAACTTTTATATTGGTTTGTATAGTTTTAAAAATTGTCATGATGTGCATGTACGTTTCTTCATAATCCATTGTTTACATGTATTTTAGTTACGTGTCAACCTGTCACATCCGCCGTTTTAATTTGAAGACACTTGATTTATATATAATTTTTGAGAATTAACATTAACTTAATCGTTTCTAAATAAAGCTGCATAAAAATTAGTAATATATTGTTGTAATTTTATTCCAAGAATATCTCCGAAAATCTGTTATCAAAGTCATATGTAGACGTATGTCGATATTGATATCAAAAGTCAATTGTCTTGTGATGATCATTAATAAATTAAGATTTTTGTTTTTTATTTCAGGCATTATGGAGGAATACAAGAGTTATAGAGGTGTTAACAAGTTGACAGAGGCCGTTCAACTTACCTAGCGCACTGCTCCCGTAATTCATTCATCTGTAATCAGCATTACACAGATTGACAAAAAATAAAAACAGCAAAGAATAAAATGATCATTTTATTTGTCTTTTTGTTTTATTTGTTTATGGTTTGTACATCATCTATATCATGTCATTTTATAAAAATAAAAAACAGTTTTGACAAAGATTAAACTACTTCCGATTTCACGTACATGTACTGTTCATATGATAGACGATAAAACAATATTTTTATAATAGCATATGAACATATTTGATCGTCACAGCAAGCGGGCATGCGTTGTACATGTACGTATGTGGATTGAAAAAGACCGCCATGCCTTTAAAAAATCACTGCCAATCTCAATGTTCTTGTTTTATAATTCATGGTTTTATTTTTGAGACGACGCAGTGCCTGTTGTTTTCCCCCTGCAAACATCGGTAGAATTTCATAAATGAATTCCTTAATGTTGTCCTTTCTTGTGCTGCCAACATCGGTAGAATTGCCTAGCAGATCGAACTTCTTAACTCTGTTCTATATTGTTCTGAAAGCAATAGTAAAATAAATTTAAACATTAATGTTAAAAGCAGGACTGTACATGCCGACATAGGGTGTCGCTGTTTTGGCTAGTGCATTGTATGGAATGATGTATTATATCTCGTATTTCACGGATTTTTTATCAACCAACAATTAAAAGGAGACGTACATGTACTTCACATGGAAATCAGTTTGGTATCATTTATGTAACTGGTAAATTTAGTAAATACTCATTGCCCTAAAAAAATATCTGGAGCCCTGCAAATTTATCTAAAAGCCTGACTTAAAAGTATAAAATTACTTTCCAAGGCAGATATTTTGTAGACTGTCTTAAAGAAAATGTTGTTTTTTTATTCAGTTCAGGTACAAAGTATAATTTCCCTTACGATAGTATGTCAATGGAATGAATCGACCTAAGCACGTGGTTGTTTTGCCATGTATTTCCTTTTTTTTTCTTCTTCTTTTTTTGCTTACATAATAATTATAAATTTGTATAAACAATGCAAAAAAGAAGCTCGTCTATATTTTCTTATTTTATAATACTAAATTAAATAGGTTTTTGACACTGAGCGTTACGGGAATTGCGGGAAATCATCGGTTATTCTTTCCTTTAATTAATTAATGAATCAAGTGTGTCTACTTTCGTTTTCACTTGTGATACTTTACATCAACGAAGAATTTTCGACAACATTGTTATTTTGAATGAATAATACATGCGTTGAAGGATTTTATTTTAGAGGTAGGGCATTATATTAATTAATAAATAAATAAAGCATACGTGTACCAAATCAGTCTTATTTTCTCGGAGTCACTCTTTTTGACTCGGAGATTCACGGAGTCCCGCGGACAAAATTGTCACTCGTTTTTGTCTCGGAGTCACTCTTTTTCACCCGAGAAATTTATAATCCACTCGGAGTCACGCTTTTTGAGATTACTCGATACTCGCAGAAATTTGCATATTCCTCGATATCTGTACTGTATTGATTAATTATAACAATATGTTATCCATTTAAAAATTTGAATTTCAAATATTTCACTTCATGCCTTTATTGCATGACTTTATAAATCTGTCTAGGTATTTACCTTGGTAGGCTACATGCTATTTAATCAATTGAAGAATTTACAGCTCCTTCTATTTAATTTATACTTTGAAATTTCTTCATGACACACTATAAACAATTGTAAACATTGATCAATACAGCTTGAATACGCTATTCCTTTCATTATCTGTTTACATCAATATTGACAAATAGAGGTGTCGATAATTCTTATATAAAAGCATATTATTTATCGCCTTTAAATCTTTAATCACCAAAATAATTATTCATTTTAACTGTTCAGCGTATTAGCGTAGTGGTTGAGTGTTGGCTTCCTAAGTGTAAAGACCCTGGTTCGATTACTGGAAAAGGCATTATATATTATATATTCTTATATATATTTTTTTTTTTTTCAAAGATCTGGATTTAAGTTCCTCGTGAATTTTGTTCATACAATACTTTCCGGAATTTGAGAACATTTAGTTTTACAAACATTCGCTTCCGACCGGTAAGTTAGAGGCAACCCGCACAGGAAGATATTTGAATACCGGGTATATAAATATACAATTGAGCCAAAATTGTAAAAAATGTAGCAAATTGAATTCAGAGTTTTAAATAGCATTAAATTGACAATACTATTCAATTTGTTCAATGACTGTTTAAATCAAATACATTCAATTTTGCTATTTAACCGTTGAAAGTTTAACTTAAAATTGTACAAAATTGTAGATCACAGGTTTATAAGAGAATATGAAAATGTTTTTTGAAAGTAAAAAACATACAAATACAAAAGATATTGCACAATTGCAGATTTGAACTCGGAAAAAAAATCTAAACTTTCTCCTCATAATCTGAACTCTCTAACAACGACGCTACTCAGCTTTACGTTTCCATATCTACTTTTTATTCTTCTATATTGCAATAAAAATGCAAAGTGTAATAACTGAATAACTTGCACAACCCATTATATCATAATGGTATGACCGATTAATGTAAACGTTATCGTCTGTCCGTACGTCCTGAAATCTTAAACCTCTTAAACCGGATGGCAGATTTTGCTTAAACTTCCAGGGATGAACAACCTTAATGTGTAGATGGTAGTAAAGGAAGGAATTTTTGCTGCGACCAAATTTAACAGAATTATGGCCCTTTGTTGATTTTTTCACTATATGCTATGTAGAAATTTTGTGAATGCAACTCCTCTTAAACCGGATGGCAGATTTTGCTTAAACTTCCAGGGATGAACAACCTTAATGTGTAGATGGTAGTAAAGGAAGGAATTTTTGCTGTGACCAAATTTAACAGAATTATGGCCCTTTGTTGATTTTTTCACTTTATACCATATAGAAATTTTGTGAACGCAACTCCTCTTAAACCGGATGGCAGATTTTGCTTAAACTTCCAGGGATGAACAACCTTAATGTGTAGATGGAAGTAAAGGAAGGAATTTTTGCTGCGACCAAATTTAACAGAATTATGGCCCTTTGTTGATTTTTTCACTATATACCATATAGAAATTTTGTGAACGCAACTCCTCTTAAACCGGATGGCAGATTTTAATAAAAAGTTCCACATAAAAATCTTACATACAGATATGCATGCTCTTGTTTACGAGCACATCTGCACAGTGGGGGCATCCGTGTCCTTTGGACACAGTTCTAGTTCTTATTAAAAAATCAGGTTTTTATACGCCCGTTTGAAAAACGGGTCCTATTATAATTTTACCCCTGGCGGGCGGGCGGACAGCTGGTCAAACTGGCGGAGGTAGGGGTGGCTGGGTGGTTTGAAAAACGTGTCATATTATAGTTTTCCCCCTTGCGGGCTGACGGACTGGCTGATGGGTGGATTGCGTCCAATTTTTGTCCGCAGCATATCTCCTACACTCTTGGAGGAATTTTAATGTTACTTCATTGAAATGTTCACCAGTATGAATGCCATATCGGACGCATGAAGTATTTTTTCACTTTAGAAGGGGCTCCTGTACAGTGCAGTGGCAGTTTACAATGAAAAATAGCACTTTAAATGAAAAAGTACTGTTTGAATTCAAATACCTTCCAACTTAAAATAGTTTTCAGAAAATAACTGTAGAATTGTTCCAAAATTGAAAAATTACAGGCACTGTTTGATTGAACCTTTTAAAACTTGTTGTCTTTTTTTTCATTAGTTTTATTAACATTTTATTTGTCAAACTTCATTTGTGTAAACTATATTCTATTTATTTTTTTTGAGAAAACTTATTGATGGGTAACTTTGAGTACTATGGGATAAATTATATAACAGTTTTCTCTGTATTTCAGGATTACTTTTCTCGGAGGAAGAGCCAATTTAAGGAGTATAACAGCGTTACGATTGTTTATGACACATTATTACAGCGGCGGAATAATTTTCTAGTGATAACTGAAAGTGCGACCCTTTACTTTTTACTCATTTACAATCAAAACAGTTGTTTTTTTTCATTTCAGACAAGTTTAAATATACTATGACTCCATTTTAACCTCGTGTTTATAAGAGATTTGTTTTATGTAGTAACAAAACATGCATAATGTATGTATATTATCAGATATATTTTTACATATTTTTAAAATTATTTTTATGATATTAGAATGGAGTGAGTATATATGTATGATATATTTGTATCAGAGAATATAAAAAATGTATTCAAAATCAACTGACTTCTTTTTCATTAGCTTACCTGATCACAATGTGCTCTTGGTGGGCTTTTGTGATACCCCTCTGCTAACAATTTGTATTAAACAACAGAAACCAATGACTGGATATGAGAAAAACCACGCAGGAATCCTATTAAAGTTGTTCAGATGGTTATGGTCAGTTGCATAAGTAGGTCAAAGGGCAAAAAAGGGGGTTTAAAATTCAAATTAAAGAATTCATCTTGTCTTAAGATATAAAGCACAGGGCTTTGGTATGTGGTACATGTATATAGCATCATCTAGAGATCTTTTACTCGAAAGATATCTGTATTGTCAAAATAAGCCCCAGTGGATAGAGCTTAGATATTTTGCATGAAACCTCTTTTTCATAAATACCTACCAAGAAATAGTCTTCTCTGAAAGCCCTCAGACTAGAGCATATATATTTGGCATGAAAAATCATTTTATGTACCTTTACATGGTTGCTGAAATTATATCTTTGGTCAGACCAGCTCGGACCATTGTCTAGGATTATTCACGTTATTGTTCTTGAGTCAAATCTGGCTCCTCCCTAGGGATCATTGGTTTTTCTTCTTTAATGCTTCTTCTATAAACCCCATAGGCATACAGTCCTAAGATTTGGTGTGGAAGTTAGTCATGAATAGTAGATGATACCTGTTGATTTTAGTCAGTTTGTCTAAGGTCAAGATCACATTGGCCTTAACATTCACCTCGTAACTAAAGCTAAAAGCTTTATCATAATCTTACCATAGGTGCGTGTTTTCGGGACAATGGGCCCCTAGGTGAAGGGCAATAACTAGTGTTAATATTTAACATTCCACATTGAATACAGGTCAATTTTGTCAGCAGACAGTAAATGATAATGATGTTAACCCTTAACCTGTTGGATGTGTGTTATGTTTGAGGGGTTATACTATTAAAATAATGAAATTAAAACATACGGCCTGGCCAGCAATGGAGCTGGCTGGCGCTGTTATATTCCATCTGGCATAAACAAGTCCGTATTGCTGCGTGCATTCCAAGAATAAAGGTAGATTATCCATTGTAAACGTAAGTGAAATGAATTAGCTAGCAATAAAAGACTCTTTAAGGCCAAACGTTAATATATTAGCTGATGAAAGAAGAACGTCTCAAAGAATTTGTTTTTCTCAGTATGGCCCAGCTGGGTCTTTCAAACAAAATTTATATAAAAAAATTAAGCATTTTTTCCCGTTGGTGTATGTAGTCACAGGAAAACACATGAGAAAAACATGGATACATGCAAGGTTTAAAACCTGCCGGTATATTTCTGAAGAACTTGAAAAGATTTTAAAACCTACAACACATGTTGATAAAATAGAAGCGGTTAAAGTTCTTGAAAGAAGACGCATTTAACGATATTAGACTGAAGCATCTAAACTCGATATGACCTAGCTTAGCTGACCAAACCGCATTTGCCTTCTTTGACAGTGGTGAACCGGACTGCTTCAACTGATAAGTCTTGTCATTTTTATTCATAATTTAATAGTCAATCAGAAACATAGCACAAGATATTGTGTCGTTTTTGTTTCATTTTAGCATTTTTATGTATTTAAATGTACCGGTAAAGATCTTCTAATAGAAAGAAAAAGACTCATGAATTGATTGTTAAAATGTAATAATAAAAACATCATATGTTTTAGAACATATGCCTCCGTGTTTATCCAGTAACCCAGTCCCAGGAATTAGAAAATAATTTCCAAACCTCCGAGCAAGAACAACCATTCTACAACTTATACGCTTTCGAGTAACTGATGCTGGGAGGTCCAGTGTTATTTCATTGGAACAAACATCCTGTTTACGAAACCGTCAAAGAAATTATAGAATTACATAAGTTAATTTTTTTACGTGAGATTAAAGACTCTTAGCCATCATTTGACAATTCCAAGCATTACAGGCCTTATCAATTTAACAACCCTGAATCCGCCAGCGACTACTGAATTTACTACCCAAGCGATCAGCACAGGGCCGAGATCAACCGGCTGATCATGGTTGGCACTGCTTGTTATTCAGGCAGTACATAATTTTGATTTTTCTCCTAAATATAATGGTTTTGTCCGAAACGAATTATGGTTTTGTCCAGCTTGAAAGGTGGACAAGTCCATTGAAGATATTTAACGTGGAAAGGGTCATTATTCACATTTAGTCATTTAAATACAGGGAACATTGTTTGGTTAAAAATGATAAACAAAGTCTGACATGTATTGTTTAGGTTTAGTTTATTATTGAAGGAATATTATTTATAAACACCGTTCAATTGTTTTATTTGATATTTTGTCATCGCTTCAAACTTTTTAAATACATGTATTCAGTTTATAAACATCACACTAAATTTACATACATATATTTAGTTTATATACATGTTATCTTCATCTTTCTCATCTTGCTTTTCTTTATCCTGAAATAAAAACAATATTAATAAGACCTGGTGTCTATATGAATTTGTGTAATGGCCTCTTTTCGCTGTCCATTGTAATTGTTTAAAGGGGCAAAATTTAAAATTTTCAGAACAAATTTTTTTTTAAGGGCTTAAGAAAAGGGCAGGGTTTTTATATTTTTTAAAAATAAGGGTTTTTTAGAGAAAATTTTTGGATTTTTGGGAAACCCTGAAAAAAGTAGCGATAAAAGTGAAATAATTTGTAATGAAGTAGCAAAGTGTAAACAAAGTAGTATTTTGACTTCCATACAAAATACATATTTACTGTAGCTGTACTTTTTTGTTCAAAAAGCTGTAGATGAAAAAGATGGTTCCGGTAATTTGGCAATGAGTTATTTTTTGGATAGTTCACCGAAATTTAATCGTTTTTTTTTTTTTTATTTTTTTTTTAATTTTTTTTTTTTGTTTTTTTTCGAAATTGAAAAAAAAGCATTTCTGAAAATGATCCTTTAAGTCTACTTAATGATAAAATAGTAAGATTTAAGTAGCAGACAAAGCGAATATCAAGAGTCCTGCTGTACTACTAGATGGGAGTGGTGTGGCTCTATTTTAAAAATTTTGACCACAATGGCCACAAGAATAAACAATTATCGGCAACTATATACAAATGGCCAAATGAATGAATAATTATCGGCAACTACATGCCTTTTTTAATTAACAAAATAATTATGACGACAATGGAACTAAAATTCTTTCTATTACTGTCTTGTGTTTTGCATCACAAATTTGTCATAATATAAATCTTTCAGAGAGAAGTATCGTTTGTCGTGATCGGTTAAAGGCCAGTTAATCAAGGGCTATTTCAGTCACAGAATGGTTGCCGCAAGTTTCTTTTAATAACAGCTAATATCTCAGGAAAAAATCATTAGAAACGAAGATATATATGACATCACAGGTATACGGCTTATTTACCTTGCCAATAACGGTCAAATTAGTAACTTGGACAGGAATTTTGTTCATTTTGTTATTGATGATCAAGGGGATATTTTACAAAGATACAAAGATAATTTGACATTACTGGCTAGGCAATTGTACCCTAACGCCTGTGTTTGACATTAGAGCATTGCCGTTAGGAATGTGCCCGACCAACGCAAGTCATGAAAGAAATAACTCTGTACATGTACATGTACTTAGATAGACGTTAACATAATAAGACAAGCACTATTTTGGAAATATTGTTCATGTTTCTTTCTTGATTTTGTCGCACAGATATTGAATCATTCCGTTTGTTTGGTTTATTCAGAAAAGTTCATGGGAGATGACATTTTATGCGGACGATAAACTAATACGACAAGTACTTACTTTTTACACTTCATAAATTTCTTTTTACAGACACACTCTTGACAACCCATCGGCGTGCTCCATTTTGACCCCGGCAAAATGTGAAAACCTCTGAAGTCGCAATAAGTCCTTTTTTGCTTTGTGTACTCTGAAATAAAACATTCGGATTATTTTCATGCGAATCGTCAGAACAAATGATCTATATTCTACAGAATGTTTTACTATTGATATGTATAAATTATATTTTATCCTAAATATTGTCAATTTGAAATTTAAATTATTCGTATTATTTAAATGTTTCTTGTTATAAAGTGGTGTCTTTAAATAAAATAATAACAGTCGTTATATAAAAATAATATTTTAATGGCCCATGAAGCCCTAAAAATGTTTAAAAAAGAACAAAACAACAACAAAGAATAAGAAAGAGAGACTCGAGTCCCAAATAGCTGAATCACTTTTTGCTTGTTTTGCATTTTGATTTTACTATTATAGTGATTTAGCTTTTTGTGTGTAAGTCAAAACACCATTTAATTTACGTTTTGCTACTTTTATAACCAATCATTTTACAACTATTTTATTTTCTACAGAAGGTTAGCACTTAACATGTTCCGAATCCACTACATATAAAATAATTATAACAAAAATGTTTGCCCTTTCTGCAGAATACAAAAAACATATTTGTGAGGCATAATGTGTCTTTAAACATTTCATGTATTTGATAAAACTATGATAAACTAAACAATATATTCTTATATCTTTAACATATGTATTACACGCCGCAATAAAACTTACATGTGTCACGATTCACGAGATCTAAAGTTTAAAGTGAAGCGTCGGGAGCAAGAATGACGTTTAAAATGACGAAATAATAAGCGTTGGCGTCATTTTTGAAAATTCTTTATTTCAAATAAGAGTGATATTTAAAATATTCTAAGATATTCGTTTCACATAGTAGATAAGTTTTGCCATATACATGCATATTCGAACAGAGAAACAAAATGGCAAATAGAAAGTTGTTAAAAATAGCTGAAAAAGAAAACCTTACCTGTTAAAAACGTTTTAGCTTTAACCTTTTTGCCAGAAACGCCATTACATGATAGCAAAACTGCAACAATTAGAGACAATGCTATGATAACGGCGTTACGCATTGTTGACAAATGTTTTACTTCTTCCGCGCACAACACAATGCTTACAAACTTCAGAATAAAAGAAACATATGTGACGGCTATTTAGATTTATTAGTTAAAGAGAAAAACATATTGCGGTGATTAATGAATATATAATGAGGGAATTATCATAAAATAACGCGCCTTCAATTGACGCATGTATGTGACGTCATAATTCTTTTTATTATTCTTTAAACTATGTACTTTGACAAAAGAAAAGTCGAAATAAAAGAACACGCGTGTCAAATTGTCACCATTGAGGAATGGAATGAGACGGCTCGGGGGTGGGTAGGGGTTCATCACTAAAAAAAAGTAATGCAAAGGGTTGCAGACGTTTTCATATTGCAGTGTCAGAAAGAATCAATCTGTGTTAGTGTGCAGGCGTTGTCGGACATTCACCTTGAAGACGCATTAAAGAATGGCACGTCAACATTGACAAGAATTTGTTTCATTTTTGCAACATCGAATACTACGTTCAAATAACATGATCTTAGAATATATTCACCATGGCTGTACTGCAACAAAATAAAACATGCAGTAAATTAAAAGAATTGTTAACAGGAAAATAAGTATTATGAAGTCAATCAATGACTCATGTCGCAATGAAATCGTTCTGATATTGATTTATAAATACGGCAAAATGTTTTTCAAAAACATAGAACTATTACTATACAAGTTTTCTAGCTGAATAACTAAATAACGTGACATTATGATGAGAGGCAAAACATTCTTACTCAGCATATGTAAGCAGCACTAAATCGTGTCAAGAAAAAAATTGTATAAAGTTTTGTCAACCATCAAACATTCAAGAATATTTCGTAAAATGCCTTGTTTTTGCAACTACTCACACAAGTCCGGTAAAGTTCGACATTTTTGTTCGTGTAAATTCGGCATACTTCGTCGCGTAAATATATATATGATATTTTATCATGAAATTTATTTTGCTCCTTGTCCATGTTGCCGTTAAGACTGAACGGGTGTGCAGGCAGACTTGCTTCTTTACTGGTCACTTCCCGTTCTAGCATTTTAACGGGTTAAAGTAGAAAATTAGATAAATGGGCAACAGAATCACTGAATGGGGGAGAAAATCCTTGATATGAAACAAAAAATGAAATCGTCTTTAATGTCTGAAACCATCCTTTCATGGCGTGGAACTCTTGATGTCCAAGGAAAACTATATTTTTTATGATTCGCGTGTATTTTGACAGTTTTTGCTTACCATACTTTAAACAGATAGTATAAACAAATCTGTTACACTTAATCTTATTATACGGACAAAACATAAAAAGCAAATGTTATGAACATAATAATATTCATAAACTAGCAAAACGTATTGGTAAATCTATGACACCAACCTAATAATGTGACAACATATGTTTGGATAAGCTTTCTTCGAAATTAGAACCGCCTGAACGAGAAGAGAAAGGTTCGCTTTTAGACAAAATTGTGTTGTTAAATTTAAACAATAAAATGCTTCCCTCAATCCAAATTTCATTAATTTTATTGTTCAGTTTTATACTGAAAGTACAGGGTGGAAGTTACTGGAGTGAAATGCATCAGAAAACACGTAAGTTTATTTTTTTTCTGTCATTAACATAAAGAAAACGTTTGTTGTCGATATTTGTATGTATACATATATCAATGAAATTGGAATTAAAATATTATTCAAATTTTTGAAGAAAAAAAATGTAAATATTCACTCACGAATTTTATTGAATATTTGATTACACTATATTTAACATTGTTCATTCGAAGTAATTATAAAACTGAAAGGAATTAAGGCAGAATGTAAACTTTATTTGACTTTCACCCGTTTACTCAATATATGCCATTGGATGGGCGTTATGTCACTTTAACGTAAAAAAGCGTGCGATTTAAAAATATTACATATACTTTAGGAGATGTAAAAAAAGGAAGGAAAGTGTACAAAGAAGTGATGGATTATTGTGAAACAAGAACACCAGAGGGTATGTCTAGCGGACTGATGCTGTTCAAAGGCTCCCATGTGAAGTTTAGGAATTGCTATGTTTGTGATTGCGGTGACGATGGCCTCACTTGTAAAACGTAAGTAACAAATCATGTTTAGGTTATATGACGTATCCATATATTAAATAATATGTGTAATGAATATCTTAATTGCTTATATCTAACATTATATAATTAAACTTTAAATGATTTATGTTACAAAGCCGTTGAAGATCTATGAAATGCTAAAATCTTGCATATTTAATTTACTTTTTGTTCATATCCTAGTGTTACTTTCCATTTTATTTTATATAGTAGTTGTTTTGTCACTAAGTTGTGAACGTGAAACTAGATTCGCAATCATAGGAAACATAATTATTTAGTTCTGGTCTGAGAACAACAGACAAAAATCCGAGTTTTTCTCCACATCAATCTGATCACAAGAAAGCTTAAACGTGGAACCTTGCAGTAGTTAATACGTTCTACAGTGGTTATACATGTATGCATGCTATATAACTGGGCAGAAACAGCTATACACTTTTATTTAACTTTTTGGGGGGATGGTGGGGGGTGGGGTAAAGGTCGCACAAACACAGTAGAGGTTATATGGCGACTTACAGCTTTACTGATGAAAATAATTCATTCTAATTAAAATTTAAAATATTTCATGACTTTGAAGATAAACGTCATTATTGTCCAATGAAAATTGTTGTCCAATGATAACGAACGTTACAAAAATGTAGTATCATAAACTTAACAATGTGTTTATAGATGTTTTTACAAGAACGCCTTTTTCTTGTGGGATTTTACAGGTCGTACGGCTTGATGCTATTCGGGCACATGCAATGCAAAACAGTGATAGACGACTGCGAGCCGTTACTAGTGGATAAATACCACAACAATCTAAGGTGTTATTCGAAACTTCCACTTGATAAACCCGTTCCGAAAACAGGGTATCATGAAATAAAGGTTGGCAATATTTTTGGATGATACTGATTTCATATGTACCTGAAAATAAAAAAATAAATCATAGTTTTTATGAGTGGATATTGTTTTCTTTTTCTCCTTTTCCTAATTTCTGGGATTACCAAAACGTTATTTTTATAAACAACATTTTATCACATGACTATATACATGTATACATGCGGTTAATATAACAAGAGCCCCACGCCCGCCTTTTCTTACTTCTAAGGCCGAACAGATTGAAAAAAGAATATTGCAGTAAAGACTGCTACTAGAAAACATAACTTTCTTGAACAAAGTATAATTCAATTTTCATATTTAACTTTGACGGTCAGGTCACATTTGAATAAATCATCATTGCCAGTTTTGTATTAGGTGTTCTTTTGTCCAAGTATAACTCAAACCTATAAATAAATAACAAGGAAATGACAATTTAAGAAGGTCAAGGTATATTGAAGATGAAAGTCATTTCAGATTAATTCAACATGTCTGTCTAGTCAAATGTGTTCTTTGGTCCAAGTATAAATCAAACCCGTACAAAAATAACAGTTATGGCAATTTCAGCAAATTTCAATAATTTGACCTTGACAGTCAATCTCAGTAATAGTCAATGTCATATCAGACGAATTCAACATGTCGGTTTTATCATATGTATTCTTTGGCCAATGATAGATCAAATCAGTAAAACAAAATAATGACAATTTAAGCAAATATCAATTATTTGACCTTGACTTGAAAGGTCAATTTAAGGTCAAGGTTATATCAGAATAATTAACAAGCCGGTTTTGTCGTATGGGTTCTTTTATCCAAGTCAAATTATCTGTAAATAAGTAACAAAGTTATGAAAATCTAAGCTAAATTCACTAATTGACCTTGACAGGCAAGTTCATATAAAAATCATAGTCATAGTTGAATTACTTTACTTTAACTTTAGTGTCAAGGTTAAATTAGGGGCAAGTGAATTAAAAAAAATTATGTCTTGTCAAATAGATTGTTCGTGATTCATTTTTTACTTACAAAGTTAAAGCAAATTATAGAAAAAACTGAAATTACAATAATTTGGCATTTACGAGTCAATGTCAATTTGGGTTTGATCTATTTTAAGTCATTGTTCTCACGGCACGGTAGAACAGCTCAAGTTTGAATACATTCCATTCATATATAACAAAATTGTATCAATTACAGTAAAAATCAAACAAAATTCAATAATTTGACCTTCAAGGTCAATGTCATTGATGAGTCAAGGTCTTACTCAATTAAGTCTGCAATAAAAGTATTGTCCTAATGATTGTTTTTTCCAAATTTGAAAGACAATTCATTCATAAATATCAAATTAAATTTACAGCCAATTGTAGAAAAATAAATCAAGAAAAAATAAATAATTTGACCTTCAAGGTTAAGGTCTTTGATTAATAAAGGTCATAATCAATTTTGTCTCCATAAAAGACTTTTCCTATTATAGGATAATTATGTCCAAATTTGGAGACAATACATTCATAAATAAATATTACAGCCAATTATCGCTAAAATCAAGCCAAATTCAAATATTTGACATTGAAGCTCAATATCATTTATGGGTGATGGTCAAGTTCAGTCTGGTCAACTTAAAGGTCTTGTCCAAAGGATTCGTGTGTTCAAGTATGGAGACAATCCATTGAAAAATAGAAAAAATATGACCAACGTTAAAGTTTTTTTTTGGACGTCAACGATAAAATGACTGAAGCAAAAGCTTTTTCTTAAAAAAAAACGACAAACTAATATGAAAATGTTCATAAAATCATCAAGACATTTAAAGTATTCTTTATATTTCTAGTTTTAACATAAAATCCGAGAGCATTATCATCTGCTATTTAGAAACGAAGAATAGTCTAAATTTTGAAAACAAGACAGCATTTTTGAAAAATGCTTTGCCACCGCATTAATACAACATTAAATAGAAGTGCAGGAACAGAAACTTTTTTGTTTCTATACAATTGAACTTTGCCATAATGCAGTTGAGTCTAGTGAATTTGGTGGTCAATGTCATATTTCACATGCCCTAAATTTCATGACTGCACATCAAAGCACAAGAGAGTAAGTCACTTTGTCAAAGTCAGCTGATCAATATCAAAGTTCAATTTACACGTAAAAATGTGCAAATGATTTAATTTTCATAGCTAACGTCAAAGGACAAGAGAGTAGGTCACATGTCAAAATCTAGGTCAGCTGATATCAAAATTCAATTTTACATCTCAAACTGTGCACATGATCCAAATTTCATGTACATCAAAGGACAAGAAAGTCGGTCACTTTCCCCTTGAGCAGGGCAAAATTTTGACCCAAGGGTTTAATTCAAACCATCTTGATACAGGTCCACCAGACATCGTTCATGCTGTAGCTTTCTTCTATTTAAAAAAAACAACATTTGTTTGACTTTCTTTGTTCACTATCTGTACATAGTGAAAAATGAACCCTTGGGCGGGGCCGATTTTAACCCAAGTGCTATAATTTGAAAAAAAAATCTTGGTAGAATGTTTTAAGCAAATTATTTAACCTCTAGCTTTTGTCAATTCAGAGAAGATGGGTTTTTTTTAAGTTTTTATTATATGCATTTATACGTTAAACCTATGATGGGCCACTTTTGACACCAGGGGCAACATTTGAACACCTTTGGTAGTGGACCTTATACTAAATATCAAAGCTCTAAGCCTTGTACCTTAAGACAAGAATATTTTAAGTTTTTACTATATGTACATAGTGAACATCAATACCCCCCTTGGCCGACCAATTTGGACCCCAGGACTATAATGTGATCAATCTTGGTAAAGGTCTACAAGACAATGCCTTGTGCAAAATATCTATGTTCTAGGCCTAGTGGGTCTTAACAAACATTATTTTTTCTTTTTTTCCTACAATTCCTTTTGCTTGCCATGGCAACCAGATTTCTGCATGGAATCAAATTATTTAAACAACTTTGGAAGCCTTTTACCCAAGGATCAATCCTGCCAAGTTTGTTTGAAATTGGACTATTGGTTTTTAACAAGAAGATTTTTAAGTTCTTATAACACACGCACACACACAGAAGTGAATCTCTATATGCCATATAGGCATAAATTTGGGAACTGACGATTTCGGAAATAGATATTTCTTTAATGAATAAGCCAAAACAAAATTAGAATGAAGATCGACAAGCCAAAGGTAACGTTCACAGGATGCAGGCCCGACACACATCCAGCTACAACAGCAGGTCACCCAGAAAGCACCAAACCAGAATTGGGAGAGGACACAAGGATGACGAATGGAGGGGAGCAAGTCATACGATAGGATTTTTACTTTTCTATATTTAGATTATATTTATTACCTTGACCTTTTGATTTTTTTCTATTAATAAATTTGTAAACATTATACATGTGTATTTATGATCCCTTGAGTCGTCCCAACAGAAATGGTGTCAGAAGTAACGGATTATTGAAATTGATTTTGAATGGACAATGATATTGATTTTAATAAATATTTTTTGTTAAAATGATACAATATATTTGTCAAAAATACAGTATTTGAAATTGGAAATGAAAATATTTGTTTTGGATATTTTTATTTATAATTTGACAATACAATAAAAGTATATCAGCTGTTACAAGTTTCAATTTTCAGTTTGGCTGCTGAAAAGAGAAAATATTTATTTTATTGCATCTGACATCCATAGAATAATATTGATTAATCATGAAGGATACTGACAAGATTAATAATATGTTACTTGAAGAAAAAAATTATAGTAGCAGAAAGGTTTCTGCAATGTCAGATATGTTACAAACAATTAGTACAACTATGTGTAATTTAAATTCACAACTACATGGACAAATTGATACCTACGAAAAACAGGTTTCAGATTTTAATAAAAGACAAAATTATGAAAATGATGATAATGGTGACGATGATAGTGATAACGAAAATTCTTTTTGACCCAAGGAATGCCATTTCGAGTACAAATAGCCCAAATATAGATACAAATACAAATATTGGTGACATGGCTAGCAGATATAATCTTAAAAAAAACATAGAATTATGATGGACTTATCAGAGATGTTATATTTCCGATCCTTAAAGATCGTTCAACACGACATTTTTGTTGTGTTTGTGGTATTTTTTAGTTTCAACTATTTGGCTTTTTCGATTTGTGTGGTTCCAATATTCCAACTTGAATAATGTTGAATCACCCTTGGGATATGTTACCTGCCGGTGTTAGGTGGCGTGGACGGTAGTTTGCACTTGACAGTACCGTCATCAAACAGAGCCTGCATTCTTTTTCAATTTTGCCGTTTTGAACCTTCGTTAAGGATTCTTATTTTCTCTATTTTATCTGATTTAGGTGAATATTTAACTCAATGCAACATGATAGCATTTATAAATGGTTGGTCATATCAGGTAAAAGTTTTATATTAAGTAGTTTAACTGAAAATGTTAGATCTTCATTTAATTAGCTAAGTGAAATAGAGAAAAAAAGAATCCCCAACACGGCAAAATTGGAAATGGTGCAGACTCGGATTGATTGAGCCTGTCCATGGACGGTATTGGAAAGTGCAAGTTACCGTCCACGCCTACGCCATTTAGCACCGGCTTAAGCAGAATTCAACATTTAAATACGAAAATTGTGAGATTTTGAATTTAGAAACATCCGCAGATGTGTTTATAAGGCGGTTATCATGGAACCATCAATGTGGCACAGTAGTGCCATTCCATGAAAAGAGGCATATGGTCCCCAAGTAAAAGACTGCGTGTGCCTTAAACGTGAAAACAATGTGCGAACTAAATGAAATGAAGTTTTGAAGGGTCTCTGCGATTATTTAGCCTGCATATCACAAACAATACGTCAAAAGACAAATTTAAAAAGCAGGCAACATATCCTTAGGGTGAATATACAGTATTCTAGTACGAGTATGAATACTGGAACGACAAAAGTTGAAAAAGAACAAAATAGAAGAAACTAAAAATACCTTAAATCATGTATACACTACAAAATAATGTCGTGCTCATCGATCTTCAAGAATCGAAAAAATAACAATAAATAACAACAAAAAAATGGTCAAGAAACGATAATTTGATAGTTTAGTGGAGGTTCTTAGGACAAGATATGGTACAAAGAATAAGGCAGAAATTTTTAGGTCACAGTTAAAATCTGTTACAAGACAAAAAGGTCAATCAATTACAGATCTTGCACAGCAAATAAGAAAATTAACAAGACAGGCATACCCTGATGCAAATTCTGATTTAAGAGAAATTCTAGCTCTTGATGCATTTATTGACAGTATTGATGATTCTGATATTAGATTAAGGCTTAGAGAATGTTGTCCAAAATCAATAGCTGAAGCTGAAACAGTAGCAGTAAGACTTGAAACACATAAATTAGTAGATAGACAAAGATTACAGACAGTAAATGCACTTACACATGAAAACAGAACAAACATACATAAAACAAGCATGGAAACTGTTTTAGACAAAATTGAGTCATTATCACAGAAAGTTGATAAATTAGATAATACAAAATCATATGAACAAACAAAAAATACAAACAAACAGACAGGCAAATACTGAAAGCAGATATTCTGGTAAAAATACAGGAAATGTAGATAGAGGTCAAACCAACAGGTCTTTAAACGGACAGAGGTCAGGTAAAGTTGGGTGACCGCAACCAGACCAAATCAAAACTAAGGTCCAATATTGAAAATGTATATTATTGTGATGCATTGATAAATGGAAATTAAATATCTTGTTTATGTGATTCTGGGGCCAATGTGTCAATCATTAATAGTAAAAACAATCAAAAATTGTCAAATGATTCAAAACCTGATATTTAACCAGTTTCAAAAATGTTGTGTACTGTTACTTGTGAAAAGCATTTTTGGGAAAGGCTGTTATGGAAATTACTTTATGTGGACATATGTTTAAACATGAAATGTTAATAACAGATGTTGTACAAGATTGTTTACTTGGCATTGACTTTATGAGAATCTAAATCTCCGGAAATAAGTGAAGGTCTAACAAATGTTATTTGATAATTAGCAAGATTTACGCGTCAGTATAAGATGATAAAATACCTTGTTATATGAACAATAGTTCTGCATCAAATTGTTGTAGGCTGTCAATTTGTGAAACTGCTAATGTGGGTTACCACATGGTGGGTCACCGTGTTAAATTTTTTTTTTTTTATCTCAATTAGTTTCTATATAGCCTTTTGTACTGTGTGTTTATGTGCTGAAACTAAATAGACATGGATAACCTTTCCAATATTTGCTACGTTAAGTATTAAATGTTCATACCTTTTTGATCATCTGACATCTTGTTGGCTTCTAACATCGAAATGTTGTTGGCTTCAGTTGCCATGTTTTGTACATTCGTGTACGGTACCACTTTATTAGCTCGACTTTTAGAAGAAAAAAGAGCTATTTCAACAGTCTTACTACAATCTTAAATAACATATTTCTGGTGTTCCGATGAGGCTCTCGAATCATAAGATGCGTTTACATGTACGAGTTATCAAATACATGTATATACTGATAAAGATGACTTCGACAAGTTCTGTTCCAGCATTTCGCTAGTTTGTTAACTGGTAAAATACTAAGATCTTGCTTATTTCAACCTGATCTCACTCTTATAGAAATAGAAATCCTTGTAAAAGTGAAATTATGTGTCATTGATATTTGCAAATTTTAATCACCCTTTAATCAATGACATCAATCAGTACATGATAAAGCCTTTTTTATGTGTTAATTTAAAACAATACATAAATCAACGCACAGAAGGCGCTGAATTTGTTTGGGTCTCAGAGTGTCAGAAAATTGAAGGTTGTGAGATTATAAACCAATTTGTTTGTATAGTGACACACGTGTTATAACTATAGTAAATTGGCTATAAGACTAATTGCAACACTGCACTGATATTAAATTCAATGTTATTTGGCTTAAAATAATGAGTTGCCTGAACTGGAATTTGAACTCCAGACCTCTCGCTTTCAAAGCGAGCGTGTAAACCCCTCGACCACGGGGAGTTATAAGATAATAGCCTGAAGAATACCATATTATTCTAAATTAGTGTTTGTAATACTTATTAATTCCGATATATTTTGTTCACGGTAAACCTGTTGTTTAACACTGAAGTAAATAATCATGGAGCTGAATATAAGCATGTATATCTATAAGAATAACACAATATAAGAAATCTTCGACAAATCGGGAACTATTTTTTCGTTACGAAAATTAATACGCCTGTCATTTGACAATCTTTACGCAGTGATCTCCCCTTAATTTTTCGGCGTTAATGTACATATGAAGGGAAGTAACCGCTTCGAGGAGTTTGGACTACTTTCGGTATTTGCAAATAAGAACATCAGGGTCTGAAATTTCGCTACCATTATTTGTTTGATCTGACGACCCAAACGAATAAAAAACTTATTTTGATTAATGACAATTAAACATATTTAAAGTTGAAGACTTATATTTTATTTATTGAAATCATATTCAATCTTATACATACATTAATAGTTTAAAGGTACTACTTTTTATTAAAGGTGACTTTGTTTATTTTTGTTGTTGTTGAGTTTTACATTGCAGTTTAGGTCATATGGAGACTTTCAAGATTTACTGATGGAGCAAGAGCCCATACAGGCATGTACAAACGGGCACCTGAGCAGAACCACCGATCTGGATAGCTTAAGTACATTTTGTACAACATGATAGTGTCATATATATATTAAACATACGAATTATTTCAGTATTTTCTTATTTTTCTTATAACAAATATAATTGAGATTACTTTCACAAAAATATATATCTTAATCAGAAATGGAAGATGATGCCGGGTAAACAAATAAGCAGATTTATGGAACTAATTTGTTATATGCTTACAAGAAACTCCTGATATAAAGAAATAATTTTGAATGACCTAGTGAGTTTTCTATGAGCAGAGTTTACTGTACATGTGAAAAGATATAAAATGAGCCTCGTCATGACAAAACCAACATAATGGGTTTGCGACCAGCATGGATCTAGACCAGCCTGCGCATCCGCGCAGTCTGATCAGGATCCATGCTGTTCGCTATCAGTTTCTCTACTTGTAATAGGGTTTGTAAGCGAACAGCATGGACTGCGCGGATGCGCAGGCTGGTCTGGATCCATGCTGGTCGCAAACGCATTACGTTGGTTTTGTCGTGACGCGGCTCAAATAAAGAAATTCATTCTATAATTATTCGAGCCAATGTTTCTGAAACAATACATCATCTTGTATAAGAGAAGTCAAAATACTAGCAATTGTTTCTTTCTTTAAGCTATTCATTTTCCTGCATTCACCACTGATAAATGGAAAATTTGATCTAAATTGTCATCTTTGACTTAAACAAATGAAATATAAAAAAAATAAACATTCACATGGTATGGCATACATGTCAACTATGTTAATCCTTCAAGAAACATGTGCTATTTCGTATTTCATGGACTGATGCCACAAATATACTTAATTCTATTAAAATTTTGGTCATTGTATGCGCATGCTCTGTACGTGTTTCTTTCTCGGTTACAATGATACTTAATCAATTTTTAATTCAGTTGGATGAACTTGATCATGTGTAACCTCCAAAATAGAAAGACTTGTATAAATTATTGCAGAGTCCGCTTCTTTACAGATTACTTACCCAGTTCTTGTTTAATATGTTGAAAAAGGGTCCTTGACCGAAATAAAACTTATTGTACGATTATTCGGTTGAAAGGAAACCAAGCAAAAAGGTCTTCAAACAACTTTGCAATGCTAAAATTCAAATAATTTTTATCATATATATTTTCTAAAATGATACATACAAATAATGATATTTACCTTGCAAGTTTATACCAGAAATAAATAGACAGTTAATGCATTTTGTGATTACGAAACAACTGTACTGTATAGATACTGATAAACGTATTAGACATAAACAAATTTATCTTAGATATAAATGAACTATTTAGAATAAAGATGAACTATCTTTTAAAGTACATGAGAATTCTGAGATTTCACATTATCAAGACTTCATGAAATAAATTTTATCTAAACGGATGATAAAATATTTAAAATATATCAGATTGCATGATTGTTGAAATAGCTGGCATTGCATTGTCTTTTCATTTCTATATCCCTTCTGTACAAATTTAAGTAAGTGAGCAAAGAACGTAAGATATTTAAAGTAAACTTTACTTTAGTAAAGATTACTATTGTAAAGTAATGTAAAGTGAAGGTAAGAAAAGAAAAAAAGGTAAAGTGAAGTAAAGTGAAGTAAAGAAATATAAAGTGAAGTAATGTAAAGAAAAGTAATGTAAAGTGTAAATATCAAATGAATGATAAAAATACAAACACATTCACAAGGCCCATCTTAGCATAAATATAGATATAAATCAACTATATTCTGGGTGTATTTGAGAAGACTAGATATGAAATATTATAGCTTGTACATTATAAATATTTTTATGGATTACATATTCAAACCCATTAATATTGTATGGATATTATATTCTCAGATAAGAATATAAAGTGTTATTTTGACTCGGGTATCGTTAATTACACAAGAACAATGTTAATTGACCGTTTTATCTGGTAACGAAATCTTTTGCGATGTCAGAGATCATATGGACCTTAATAAATCAGTTCGCAGATCAAATGTATGGTTCTTTATGTATTACATGTTGCGAAATGTTATAACAAAAATTCTTAACAGCTGGGTATCTTATATTTATGTTGTATTTTCCGTTTATCAACCATCAGTAAAATAGCGATCAAATATTGCCAACTGTTAGCTGAAGGCGATGATTGTTTACATTTCGCCGTGTTCAATCGCATTTATCAGACCTGCTTGATGCTTACGCGATATAAGCTAACTTGCATTTTACAGAGTACAAAGTTTCTAGAAGTTTTACCGCGGTAACTTACTGTTTCTCTTCCAAAATCAATGTGCGCGCTTGGATTGTGGAAACGTTAGATTATATTTATCAATATTCGCAGACTGGGAACACACGATGTAGGCGAGTGCCGTTGTGCTGAATATATGAGTGGTGTGATTACAGGAAGCTGGTTCTAGTTGGAGTGTTTCGGATTTTATCAGCAACAGACGACAAAATGGTTACGGGAGAAATGTTGACTTTAACTTTGTCCGGCGGTGCCCCGTGGGGCTTCCGGTTACAGGGTGGGGGAAGCTTTCCTCTTGAAGTTGCAAAGGTGAGTGCATTTTTCAACTTACTTTTCTTTTCAATTTTTACAATAGCAGAAAAATGTGACATTGTGATTTTGGAAAGATTTTTCTTTTTCTTCATTAACTTTCTGTATATTGCGCTTTAGATGTATCACGACTTAAGCCGTAGAAAAGAAAATATTTTTTCTTTCTTCAAAGTTAACGGAAAGTTCCAGTAAAATACTTACATGTATAAACTATTGTTTCTCAAAGACGCGCGGTAATGAAGATCAGCTGATCAAGATATTGACATGAACTAATTGCCACAATAATTGCCACCTATTATTATCGTCTGGCACTGTGTCAAACAAGTAACTGTTCACAGTAATTGTTTCCAGATGAAACAATACAATACCAACTTTCGCGTGTACGTGACCGGAACTCTCTGACGTTTCAGAATTTTATATTTAGCAGACGACATGAATTAATGCCGTCAGCAGTACTTTGAATTCATTTGATTATATTTTATCATAGTTGTAACAACATGCCTGACAATATGATTGACATTGAAAACTTGAATGAAGCTCAACTTTTTAGAACAATTTGTTTTTTAAACTTTGTTTATGAGTACTGTACATACATGTTTATGACAATTCTGGCCTTTAAACTTGTATTGAATTTATTTTTTGTCACCCGGAAGTCTGTGCCCCATGTCATATATTTCACAGATCAGAACATATATATCTAATTTTTCTAAATAGAGAAAATATTTATATAAACATGTCTGATTTTAACATGTTATTATTGTTCGAATAGCATAATATATGAATAGTGTCAAAAAACTTTTCAGTTATTTTGTACATACATCACTTCTATTTATCGTAAACGTTATTAGTACAATGTATTTTATTTCCAAGTTAAGCTAAAGTAGTTGGCATACAATAAGTTATATAACTGCATTGCACATTTTAGGAAAATTTTATACAAAAACAGTGACACAGGCATCTGTGAAATAATTCCGGTATAAACTAAACAACGGTTTTACGTCAGTGATTCTTATACTACTTTTTATTTGAGAATGGTGCTTTAGAATTGTGTGCAAGAAAATAAGTTAAAATGCAATAAAACACGTCATGGTATGCTTACAGTAGTAGGCTTCAGTCATGTCAGCCATTTGTTTAAAAATAAAACAAGATGAAACTTTGCATTGTTTATCTCTTTTTAAATATTTATTTTGTAAAGATTTTATGCACAATTAACTACACTTATCGTAGTGTGCTAGACATCCTCTAAAATTAAAATTTTATTAAGACTGTAAAATGTTCATTGCACAGCACGTGTAAATGCTGTCTTTTCTTTTGCATTTTTTTTTCAAGAAATACGTTCCATGTAAAATTGTAATTTCTGTGGCAATTAATATGGCAGATGTTCAAAAGTCTTGTAAAATTTCGAAATAAGGATCAACAAATGATGATATCAAATGATTAATTTTTAGTCGACTGAAAATAAACGTGTTAATACACAGAAAAAATGCATCAAATATGGCAGATTGGAACATAGACAAAAAGTGTGTTGAAAAATTACGAAATATTTTCTTTTTCATTTTTTCTCTCTATTGTTTAGAAACAATGAGTTAATAATGTGATAAATTTTCATAGACTTTTTAAATGGTATACCATTTTGCACACAATTTGATATTTATCAAAAATATATATTTGTTACTAACAAATTATACTGCTATGCGTATAATGATATACTGTGTACAAATCAAAGAAGTAAAATTTCTGTTTTGTTCTGTTTTTAATAAATCAGATAAGCGTGCCAATTATATCGCACCTTATTGTATCAATTATAAGACATAAGGCACATATTATGTATGCAATAAGGATCAAAATAACTGTAATGTGAATCCTTTATGTATAATAAAAATTAATCAGTATTTTTGATTTACATACTCTGTTTTTAAATGGTTTTCTACACACAAAAATGTTGTGGAAAAAAAACAATGAATCTATACAGCTCTTATTAAAACATCCGTCTTCTGATACAGGTATTCATCACCTAGTTTAAACTTTATCCTCCTCGGTTTTTAACGTAAACCATCTTTTTTAAGAGTAATAAATTTACAGGGAAAGTAGTTCAAAGAATCGTAAATATGGTTTTATTTATTTTCCTGCTATATTTCAAATAACAAACAAGCCATCATTGATTGATATATCAATACATATCATTGATTACATGTAACTTGACCGTAAAAAAACTTTAAAGGCACATTAAGCCAGAATATTGTTATTATTTACATTTCTCAAAAACTTGTTGTTTTTGGTGTCCCGTTACAATTTCTTGGGGAAAATACCCATTGACCATACAGTACAGGTGATAGCAAAACAGAATAACAATTCTGTTATGTTTAGTAATAAGAAGAACAATTATTATAGCGATTTAGTATATTAAAGGAAAGACAAAATACTATTTTTACGTTTTTGTTAGAACTTTCTGACATGTTACTTTAAATTCAGCATTACTTACTTCCGGCAACAAACATCAGCTATGTTTAAAATGTCCTTTATTAAAACATGACTTAATACATGTTCCCCCCCCCCTCCCCGAAAAAAGATTGTATATTAATTTCTGAAGCACCATGTGCCTTTAATTTCATGTTCTACAACAGACTTTGCCCTTTCATCAAGCTTATTACCAATTGGCAAAAATACAGTAGAATTTGTTTTTCCTTACGCAATCTGTAATAGCAGTTGTCCAGCAGTCTGTTTTCTAGGTCAGCACATATTTTTGCGGAATTTAAGAAACCGATAAGCTTGCTAGGTTTATAGAGTTATGAGCAGAAGCTTGCAAATTACCACTACAACCCATGAACAGGCTTAAACCGAGCCAGCAACATTTTCAATTTTGCCGTTTTGGGCGCACTTTAGGGATTCTGTTTTTCCATTATTATATATACTATTCGTTTCCTAATTATTGCTTCCAGTTTTTATGCGATTAAAGATCATTGTTCATTTTACTTTATGAGACTATATTTATTTGCATCAAGCTTTATACAGTGTCTATAAAAAGTACAGCAATGTACTAAAATATACTTAATTTTACATGAGTCTGTTTTTTGTTGTTTTTATTTTGGCAATTACAAAAACACCCACGCCGCGATTTTTGGCTCTACTACAAACATGAAAACTTCAGGAATTACAATTTAAGTGGTATTGAAATCCATTTCATATATATACCTATGTATTCCGCTGTTAGTTTGTAATTTGCAGCCGAGTTTTTATCATGTTTTAGTAATAACACAATGGAAACCATGACGTACTATTTCTAGTCAAGAGTTTTCAACTTATGTGAACGAGATTTCAAACACTTGCTTGTGCTAAAAATGGTTTGATAATAAAAACGCTGCATTAAGTTCATATGTAACATACGGATAATTTACAAATGTACTTTGTAAAAAGAAATTGAAAAAAAATAAAGAAAAAAAAGATATTTTATCGGTATTTTTATGTCATTTTTATGTCTGCTGGCTTAACCACGCCCAGTTTTTATGATTATTAATTTAACACTAATCAAGTTGACTAAATTTTCGTCCCGCTGCTAAGTTTTGGAGACTTGCTGTATACTAGTGCATTAACTTGTTTGATAACAGGCGTTCTTGGATCAGATTCAAACAGCAGACGGCATTTAGTATTGTAACCATAGTAACAGAGTAGTTATATATTTCATGATATGTTTTGCTGCTGTTCCATATACCTGGGGAACATTCGCTTATGACATTATTTTGATATCTTACATATCGCAATACATACAATAATCGGTTTGAAGGTTTTCATCAAGTACTATAAATGTTGTTTACAGCAAACTTACCTGTCTTATACATGTATTTGACATCGAATATATAAAAAATGATAAAAAATTATTGAACTTTCATGGCCATTTTGGTTCTCCGTGAATCGATTTTGAAGAAGTTATTGGTATTTGTACTTTTTCCTGAACGTTGTTTTTTTTTCAAGAGATTGTTATCTTGTATTTGCGCAGAATTTTTAAGAAATTATTGGTATTTTGTACTTTTTCCTGCACGTTGTTTTTTCAAGATATTTTATCTTGTGTTTGCGCAGAATTTCATGAGCGTAATACTAAAGCTATTGGCGTTGGTCCCAATTTGAAAACAAAAATGTTTATTTGTTATATCTATCTATCGTGAGAAAAACTCTTGTGTTTACTTATGAATTTTCTATGAAATGTTTATTTCTCTCTGTCATAGATGATTTGAAGTGTTCACCTTTTCGACTTTTTATCATGAGCCCCATGTCGATCAGGAATATAACAAATCAAACAAGAATGTCATCTACTCAATCATGGTCTACTGAAATAAATCACAGATGACTTGCATATATCCTTTAACTGTCTAATAAAGTAATGAAATAAAGTACATGTTTTATTAAAGTTTAGTTTAAGTTGCGAAACAAAGCTACTATGTATTACCTAAACATTTAGATCAACAAGTAGACCTAATGGATGTACGAGGGCCATATCTGCTATTTTTTTAGCAAACTTTAATTATTTCAAGTACGCCTCCTCAGCCAAGGTTTCGAAAGTTCCACTCAGCAATTTGTTCGTAAAAGACGTCAAATTATTTTGTGAACGAAAGGACGCTTGCTTTACTCAGATGCAGCCCATGTCTGAAACATAGCGGGACTTTCCTCAAACAGGAAAAGCCCAAACTCGCTTTATTACAAAAACATTCGACATGGAATCGAGTGCGGCGACTACATAGCAATACAGTTTTCAAGTTGTGTGTTAACGGCGCACTAACACAATTCAAGTCATATGGCGCCGAAACAGGAAAGGCGATTTTTGGCTTACCTCGATTGTTAGAAATCTAAAGCAACACCAGGGGTTAAAACCCTCACACCTGCTGGCAGATAATTTTGAACTCATGAGAAGAGGTGCTGTTTAAACCTTCTATTGAAACCTTGCTTAAATTGCCTTACTCAATACAATCATTGCAGCTATACTTCTATTTACTGATTCTTTCAAATCATTACAAATTATATAAACAAAATTATTGTATCTCTTTTACAGCTCATAGAAGGGACCTTTAGTCATGAAAATTTCGATCAGAGAGAACAAACAGCAAAAGGTTCAAAATAAGTCAAGGTTTTGGCGCGCGTTCAATTACATCTCTTACTGAATTCGCTTATTCTAACACAAGAAAACAGCAGGTGATTTTCAAGCTACAAACACTTGAACTAGTGTTTATATAAGTTTGAATGATTGCCTGTTAACAGCAATACATCATTGTTATATACTGAATGGTGACGAGGTTGTCAGAAAATATATTTTAGCTGTATTTATTACTCACGTCATTTGTACGGGTTTTATTCCAACCTTTGTTTGATTCGCTTGGTACAGTGCCACTTTCACAACATTTGTTTGTTTGATTCGCTGAGTCTAGTGCCAGATTAACAGTATTTAAGTTATTCTCCGGCGACCAGTTATCTTAAACTGTGTATTTCTGAATTCTGGTTTCAATACTTTTACCCTGCCAACTACTCAGCATTTATCATTTTGAACATTAAACGATAATGTCAATCAAAGTTTCTAACATTATTTATCACTCGCCATGGAAAGTCACGGTGTTGTCCGTTCATCATTTCGTTTGACATCATATCTAGAAAATATAGCAAATCATAATTAAATTTGATTTTGCTATTTTTCTTTAGCTTCTTCGGTGGACTGTAATTTGACAAACATGTACGTGCGACTCTCTTTTTGCAAAAATGGTCTGACTACATGTATAACGTTTCAAGTTCTGTCCGATTGTTTTTGAGAAATTATAAGTTAAGTTTATTTTTTTCAGGACAACATTCAGGCAGTTTATTTAAAAACCAGGCCATTGCAATGGAATGATGATCAAAAAAAAGAAAAAGAAAAAAAAAGAGATATCTTCATTATCATCGTAAATTTGGAGTCTCCAGGAACTTTGTCAAACTTCATGCGTCCTAAATTTAAAAATGTTAATATTTACGTACCTTATTTTATTAAAGGTTCGCAGAAACAGTCATTCCCACCAAGCAGGTTTGAAAGAAGGTGATGTTGTTGTGAGCCTTAATGGGCACTCATTGGCTGGCAAATCTCACCAATCTGCTATGGAAATCGTTGATATGGCTACTCATACCATTACGTTTCAAGTGAGAAGGTAACTTATTTATTCATTTATATAGTTTATTTGGTTTTAAAGCTGGGTCCCTGCATGAAAGAGCCGATGGACCCTTATTAAGCATAGGCTACCGAGCGGTTTTTAAGCAGCATGTCCCAGATTCATGTTTATTTTTATGAAAATTTTAAAATGTATCAAAATATAAGATTTTGTCAACACATTTCAAATGGCCATTTACAATCCGCTTAAATTACAAAAAAGAGGTCAAAATATGCAAAATAGCTCTTACTGCGATTGTCATGCAATGTGTGATAAATGCTGCAAAATCAGTAAGTTATCACACAAAACATGTCATTTATTTCAAATCTATTTAAAGTACATTTTTCTCAAGTTTGATTTTCTTCAAATATTTATGCTCATCTGGAGGCATGCAGCTTTAAGTCGCATATGCACTGAAAATACCATATATGTATATGAGTTATATTTTATATGGGTATATTTTATACCTATTTTTGCTTGTATCATATAGAGATTTCAAGTTGTTTTTTAACCGGGAAAGCAATGTTTTTAGCGTCCTTCCATGTAATAATCACGTGCACGAGTAGGCAACAGCAGAATAGAGACACACACCACTGACTTATAAGACAGTAAATAAATTCATAGCCTCTTGTGGGATTCGAATCCTTAGCGGCAAAGTGCAAGCAACGGACCGTCTTAAACACTCGGCCACTAGTCCCTCAATTATAAGCTTTATAAGTTTATATTATTTTGTAGTTAATTTATAAGTTTTTTGAGCTTTAATATTTCGTCAGTTTTTCATTTAGCCGAAAGAGATTTATTGTGCCAACGTGTTTTCGTACATTTTTGCAGCATATAGAAACAGAGCAGTTGGGTTTAAGAGCGCCTTAAAACTATAAGAAAAGAAGACTTCATTCAGTCTGGGATAAATATTGATAAATCAAACAGCTTCTGTTCCTTTATGATCAAACAGTTTATGTTGCTTCATGTAATCTTTTTTTCAACATGATATTATGAGTTAGCAATAAAATCTGCAATAGATAAAACGATACTCAATCCTTTGTGTCTATAATTGATTGATTTATTTCTCTTTGTATTTTATATATACCATATGTCCAGTGCAACAGTCATATATTCGGAAAACTTTTGCGTAAAACCCAGAAATAAACATCAGCAAAACAGGTGAACTTTTTCTGTGTCAAAAGCGGTCAGTGAAAAAAAAACACTACTTAAATATAATCGATATTATTAATTTTTTTTAGATATTTGTATATACCGGTATATGGGTTTTAGAGTTGGTGAGATAAAGATGAAGAACGCGTTCATATAACAACGCTCTCCTGATTTATAAACGGAAAATGACGAAGTTTACCGAATGTACTCGAGTGATTTTTTGGATGCTTTATGTTTATAGTAGAATAAATATTATAATACGAATATAATATATAGTATAGGTCATGCCATCGAAATTTGAATTTCAAATATATGTATATAGGTTTACAACAATGTCTCTGTGTGCTATATTTCAGACCTTCAGGTTCACACGGACGATCTATGTCTATGGAACCACAACAGCGAAACCTTTATGTTGGACATGACAATGTCGCTCCGGGAATGGCTACTTCCTCTCGTGGGTATTATACCACGAATGAAGGAAACCGACAAACAGTTGTTCACTCCGATCAATACACTTTGCGGAATCCTGATGGTCGCACAGTGTCTAACATTGTCACTGAACAAAGAACAACAACTCGTTATGGGGGTGGTAGTGGCGGAATGTCGCCGGCTGTAAGTCATTCAAGTCTTGGCTCCACAGAACACAAGAGCCGATCGCCCAACAGGTCACCTCTCATATGGCAACCACCGTCTCAGAACCGAGCAAATATCCAAAAGAGTCAAAGCTTATTAGATATATCATTTGGTCATAAAAAGACTTCACTATCGCCAGTGATGTGGCAACCTCGTAGTGTTTCTCCAACACCTGGCTCACATGGTCGTCCGGCATCCGTTCAATCAGGAAGTCTGGACAGAGTTTCCACACGCAGAAGTTCCCATGACTCTAGAGCTAGTAAAGAAAACATGGACCCTTTCATATTAAGAGAACAAAAGAAATGGGAAGCCACCCATGTTACCGAGCCTAAGTATGATCCCTATAACATTAATAGAGCTGGAGGCATGAAATATGCCCCGCCTAAAATGGACGACCCTAATTACCCTATGTTTGAACTGCCAAGAAAGGTAGAATGGACTCCACCGAAGATAAATGTACAGCCAGAACCTATTCCATCACCAATAAAAAAGAAAGGTCCACCTGTGCCAGCTAAGCCTATGACACCATCATCGCCAGTTATTCACTTTGATCCCTCGGAACGGCCTGTTGCCGGTGTAAGTAGCCATCGTCCAGGTATGATTAGACCCCCGGCACAGCCTAACTTAATGCCAGCACCACCACCGCCACCACTCCCCCCATCACCGTCCGAGAATCCGAGGTTTAATGTTGTCTCGATACAGTCTAAGCTGGAGTCTACCCAGCCGGGTTATGACGAGCCGGATCCCGCCCAGCGGCCGGGACATCTGCACGTGTTTCAACCGAAAGTTATGTTTACACCGGACGAGGATAGCGGAATGGCCTCCCCTGACTTTCTAGATGGGCATAGTGATATATCTGCTCATAGAAGTAAGTTTAAGATATCACCTCTAATAAAGCATGTAGTGTGTTTTCCAGCATATTGGCATGGTGTTTGATAGAAGGCCTTCAATCTGTTATGATACCTGACTAGACAAAATAAGCTGTGCTGTAAACCTGGCAAAACTAATAAGTTAATTAGTCTTTTAGTATAAAAGTCTTCTAAAATATTCTAATTAATACATAAACATACTTATCAAGCATAAATTCTTCACTATCACTTCAACAGATAAGTTTCTAAATGATTATTTTAATATTTCAAAAGATAACTTTCTAAATAATGATTTAAATTTTTCAAAATGAATGATTTTAATATTTCAAAATGAATCTATGACATCTTTCTTTGCATGGGTTGTGAAACTTTTAGTTTTGACATGCCTTTTCGCAGAAAATAACTACCTTTTTTATTAATTAGAGTTGAAAGTTGTTTTATTTTGGCATGTAATGGTTGTGCATTGTAGTAGCAGACGACAATCCTGGTGATGAACACTGTCAACGAGACCGTCGAATAAAGGATATCCCCCCTCCCTTAATCATGATCATGTATGAATCTTGAATGGAGAAAAATAAAATGAGTATTTTCTGGAATCACTCCGAGGTAGGGGGCTTCGCTATCTTTCTACTTTTTTCTTTTCTTTCTAAAATGTCTGTTTTCATGTGTCCCATTAGTCTTTCTATAAACTGTAATATTATATACAATACTGTTTGTCGCGTTTTTACTTCCCAGGTATCATTTTAATTAAGCCCGGTTGAATATTTGTTCACTGTCAATACAAGTAACTAAATGCTTATCAACTTATAATTGACAAAAAAATATATATATACGAGCTCGTATATAATAGCATTTCAAATTATAGAGTAAATACTTAATTATCGCGGTTAAATTAAACAATGACGCCATGGTTTTGTGGCCTTCAAAATGACATGCTGGTATGATATATGGTTGTTTATAGTCGCCACCGGAAACCACTCTTGATCGCGGCATTTTGATACTGTTTGTCTTTTTAGTTTTCACACTGTAAATCAATCAATCAATCAATCTGTAAATTTGACTCTTTTAATATGAACATTACACGCTTCCTTTTCTAGAAAACTGTTTTCATCTTATTTTTTGGAGGATATATGATAACCGTGCAATGTGTAAAGCACCATTGCATAGGACCTCGGTCTCCCCGAAAGACTACTAGTAAAACTTCAGTTAAAGTATTGCATCTCTTGATTTGTAGTCAGGCAAGGTTCTATCGTAAGTTTATTAAAATTCGTCACATTTCGCCCATAGATATATTAAGCATCGGGAATAACATGAGTAATAAACAAAATCTTACTAAATAATGGTTTCTTACAAAAGACATATTCAAAGGTTTTACAGCGTTTACATATTGGTCATCAACGGATCGCCCTGGGTAACCTTTTACCGCCTCCATGGTCAAGGGGTTAGAGTCGATGACTTCTAATCCAGTTACCTCTCTGGCGTGGGTTCGATCCCCGGGAGATGCTTTGGTAGTTTAGCGCGGAGGAATGTAGTCTAGTACTGGTGTAACTCTTCAGGAACGATGGTTAGGAAACTACCCACATATAAGACTGAAATACTGTTGGAAAAAGGCGTAAAATGAAACAAACAAACAATATTCCAGTACGAAAGTCCACCTATTAAATGACTCATAGTAAACAATACTGGAGAAATGTGTAATCGATTTAATAAACAACGTTTTGAATAGGATTCGAATCCAGCATCCATAGTTTAAGAAGCGCATCTCTAACAAGTATATTACTGATCAATACGGATAAAAGACAATATTTAAAACCTTTTTTATCTGCTCCTTTTCGTTCATTGTTTTGCTTTCTGTTGTTTTTCCCCGGTTGTTTACATTAAGCATGTGATCATCATAACGTGTTGATAATCGTAGTATGTAATTCATCAGAAACCTAATTACCATTATCTTGATTACGTTCTAAATCCTTCATTTGATCCATGATTAATGCATAACAAGGTTATGAGTTTTGCTAATGTTTTCAAATAACACAAAAAAGCGTGCATTTTTTTTCGCAATATGTTGGCACGAAAAATATGCGCTTTTTATAACAAAATCATTTCAGGCCTAACTTTGCTATTGTACCATTTATGACAAGCATAACTATTTATTTTATTTTTTCTCAAAAGGCATTTCCGGTATCTTTGTTGACAGTATAAATCTCCTTCTATTTCCGACGTTTAAGTGACATTTTACGAATTACGATTCATCGGCCTTTTTTTTCAAAAATGATTTATTTTTGTCACTAATGCTTTTATTACTTTTGCAACCCTTAGAATAATTACCTGGATATTATTCAGATTTTGGAATGTGTATGCTCATAGACTTACTTAAGTAGAGATTAAGTTATCGTTTTAGCATTAAGGGTATCCAATTCTATTCTATTTTTATCAATACGCGTTCTTATATTGAAAAAATATAAGTAGGAAATTTTGAAGATTTTTGAAAAACGTTTTTATCCAAACTAAAATATTATAAGCATTTTCTTCCAAATTCGTTCTTCCTGACTTTTTAAAACGAAACTCCATAGTCGTCTTCAGCTGTACTCACTTTAATACATGTATATAAAACGAGCGCTAGATTATGTATTAAAGATATACTATGCATTCAATATATTGATAATTGCTACACAGCCTATTTGTAAATTATTTGTAAATATAAAATAAACATATTTTGACTTGACAAAAAGTAGATATGCTATGCTTTAAAGCCTACACACTATAAATTGACACACTATGGAATATATAGTGTCATTAAAAATGGCTTTTTTAAAGAAAGGAACAACTTTACTTGACTTTGAATATGACTATGGAACGCAGCGATTTTAGCAAGTTTTTCAGAATACATAGTTTTTACGTTCTTTGTTTAAAATAAACATGTTAGGTAAAAATATCATAGATTTCAATACATTTCTGCAACAATTATATTTTACCTAAAGATGAGCATAGTATTTCTTTACATTTCGTAGCTAGCATTCCAAATTGTTCGCTGTATTTGTTAAAACCCTTTTAAGTGCATACTGAACATCTGTTTGACGTTATATAACTAAAAGTCATTTTAAATTGTATAGTTTTTTGAATGGACATCTCCAAAATTAAACGTTTATTCATTAAATTTTGTCAGGGGGCAGTAGGCTTGAAATTTAAATACCTGTGTTAGGCCTTGTATTAATGATTATGCACGGGAACCTAAATCCCGGTACACGTGATATGTTTGACATGTAGAAAAGTCATCTATACTTCATCCGGGTAAGGTGCTGGGCCCCTCTGGAGCATCGTCGCATACTTGCGCATAAACTGCCATTTTCCATTTCTTCTGTGGTCCATAAGGATTCCAGAAAAAAAAAATTAAAAATAATGAAAGGCATTTAGATTTGAAATTAATTTAATAAATGTAAGTTAACTGTTTGTACCCTACCCTCATTTGGCATGATTTCACAGTTTAACACTGTCGTTTTTTTATTTGAGCATTTTATTATATACTTGTAGCTTTATCTTTCACTGAAACTTTAGTGTAACTTGGTTATTTTAAAGTTATTTAAGAAATAGGTCGACTAAAACGATCATTTGTCTGATGCATTTATAAAATGATTGTTGTCCTACATGCTATTCTATTAAGAGTTTTTCTAAGCAAAATCATTATTACTTCATATGGATTATTTTTGTATGACTTATACAGTCTCAATAGTAGTTAAACTGAAAATAATATAAAGAACAGTAAATCTAAAAACAATATAAAAACGTTTTTTTTACATTAATTGTAAATTTGCAAAACATTAAATTAACTATTCAATATAATGCTATTTTTGCTTTATCAGTAATGAACAGAACTACTTTCTTTCTTACAGAGAAGCTATTTTCGGACTCGGCGTTCTATGACGATGCTACGAACAGGTATCCGACCATAGACGAGCAGATGTCAATGTGTAAGAAGATCGCGCAATCGCTGACATCGTTTGCCAATAATCGAGCGAGAGGAGCGCGCATGTTTGCTAAGCGAAAACGCAAAGCAAACAAGTGGATTCATGAACGGGGGTTTGGTAGTGAATTTTCGTCTTCGACTGGGGATGTGGCGGATTTAAACGATCTTGATAGTGAACTTTACTACGACGAAGGAGGAAATAAACCTTTGTTTACTTTTAGAATTCCAAAGGTTGCAAGCCAGGTGAGTGACGGTCAAAGAATGAGTTTGTCAAAGCAGGAATTTGAGCGGCTGAGGCTTCAGGCCCCAAAGGTGGACCACCATGGCGTTTCACCAAACACGTGCTTTAATATTGCAGCCGATTTGCATAAAGGCGGGAAAAATAGGGGCGCGAAATTATTCCAGAAACGGCAACAGAGAGTAGAAAAGTTTGTTATTGATGATACTAATGTGTTGAGGTCACCGACTTCAACAAAATTGGACTTTATTGTTCAAAACCCACCGCAACCGTCACCGGAAAAGTCTCCTTGGAACGCGGCTGCACAGGGTGATATGAACAGAGCGTTTTCGCCACATCAATATAACCAGATGACACTTGGTCCCAGACATAACCTCGAAGCCGATAATCAACCAAAGTTGATTGGCGGGAAGAATTTCAACAAGAAAGCACAGGGATGGCAAGGGTTCGGTCCAGGTGTTCAACAGCAATCATATTATAGAGGTGAGTTGTTTGAACCCTTTTAATTTCAGTTACTAATAAATGTTAAATTTATAGCATGTTTATATAAATGTTAAGGAAAACAACGCTCTTTTTTTGTGATTCGGAACAAGACAATCATTTTTTCTATGTGCGTGCCAAAATGTGTTATATTTATTGGCATGTGGGTTTTGTTTTCTATGATATTGTCAAGGGACTGATCATAATAGGTGTTTCTTTGAGGCTAAAACAAAACAAAATGTTGGTTTCTGTGCACATTTGAGTTAATTTATTCCATGCAATACAAATATCCGTGTCTCAACACTCAATACTGGCCTTGTTTTCTCTTCAGATAAAAAAAACTATATGATTACAATGAAGTGTCTTTCAGGCTGTGTATTTCATTCGGACTTTTTTTAAATAATAGTTATAAATATTATCAGATAGTCATTAATATCATCAGCGGACTTTTTACTGGTATGTTAAAATGATCACAATATTATTACCTGTGAAAAACATTTCACTGGGAATAGATTGATTCTAACTTTGATTAGAAGGTCGTTATTTACCATACAATATAATTATGTATATATATGTCAGAAACTACCCAAAGTCAACAAAGGTTATTAAAAGACAAAACTATTTGTCTGGCCTCAAGAAAACAATGAGGAACATTTGGTATCTCTTATCCATATATTTCGTACATAACTTGCATATAACTGCCGACGATGATTATAAGTTACTTATCTACCTGAGGTATCTAGTTGGCTGCAATGCCAAGTAGCTTAATAAGATTTGAGTAGGTAGCATGTATAAGGGTGCTTAACTGACATTACATGTATATCATTAATACTAATTTGTTATAATTTGTTATTGTGTGTTAATGTACTTTCCGTATCAATTTGTAACAAGCTGTATACAACCTTGTAACACATGTATAAAAGGCTATAATTATATACACAAAGAAAACACCCAGTGCATTGTATATGTATTTCTATAAATACATAATAAGTCATAAAAACACCAAGTGCATTGTATATGTACATGTATTTCTATAAATACATAATACATC
Source organism: Ruditapes philippinarum (assembly GCF_026571515.1). NCBI lineage: Eukaryota > Metazoa > Mollusca > Bivalvia > Venerida > Veneridae > Ruditapes > Ruditapes philippinarum. The sequence goes on from NW_026863181.1 coordinate 165,515, forward strand.
ATTTCTCTTGACCATTCATTAGACATGGCTTTGAACATAAGCGACAATATTCGCCAGTATGGTCTAAGGCAGATCATTTCAATTCTTTATAATTCGAATGCAACACTTATTTTTAGGTCTCATCCAACAATCTTAAAGGGTATAAAGCTATATCTTTTGATGTTTTTTTTTTAATTTAACAGTCGGATTGTAAAGCTTCCATAATGTTACGGTCGATTCTCAAAACAGTTGTATAACAAAGAATATGAATATTGTACATAAACAGCTTAAAATGTTCCAGAACAAAATATCCTGCTGTATTAAGTAGGGTTTTATCTGTTTAGCAATGATTTCGTACATACACCAATGGCTTTTAAGGCAATTTACCATATTTACTTCATACATGCATTTTGGAAGTATTCTTTTTTTAAATTCAAACAATGATTTTGCAACAACTATAATTTGTTATGAATTTGATCATAGTTTTGTAATGTTTGAATAGAACTGATCTACTCAGTATTTTACTCAACAAAAGCGCCAAGCAACTAATACATTTAGCTTTTATATAAACACAAACTGTTTGAAATGATACATTTTCACTTTTTGCTAATTTTCTGGTAATTCATGAGAGAAAAAAAAATCAGATGACTAAGTTATACAGGGTAATCCAGTAATAATGTTAGGGAAGACGTCATATATATGTTATTGTGGTATTTACAGGTAGGCATTATCAAACACTGTAAATTATGTAATGATGTTGATGATACTTCACGCAGAGTGTTTTACAGTATATTATTATATATATACTGAGCACAGCTTTGAGTTGTTCTTTTTTGCCAGAAAATTTGCTGTTTTAATATTGTATTCTGTGTTTGCTGTTTTTGTGCTTTTTGTGCTTATTGTTAGTATAAGTCACTTGTATTTTGCCGTTTTATAACTAATATCTTGTTCTTTTGTCCCGTGCAGATTACTAGCGTTCGTTCAAAGTAAGTACACGTGCTTATGATAACCAATATATGCTATCCGTGCTATTTATACCACAAGTTTATTAGCCCTGATTGTTGCCCATGTTTATTGTAATACACCAAAGTTATCACCACTTGCAACAAATATTCTTCTTACTTTTGTTTATTATAACTTACTATATTTATATTTACCTGCGTTACTTATTATAAATATTATAGCATGTTCCTACGATTATTGTATCTTAAATTGACGTTACCATGGTTTTAATGAGATGGCATGCTTATCGAACGTTATTCTAATAATAAATTATTATCCAGATTGTTTAATATTATATGCTAATTATTAATTTGGTTGCACGACGCCGTGTTCTTCAAATGATTGATGATTTTAGTTGTTGCATGCTGGTTTTAAATCGCCAAGCAGATAATACTTTTTGAATGTTATACTGAATGTACAGTGCTATGCTTATTATAAAATGCTACACAAACTATACACATAAATTACCATTCCCATTATACGTTCACATGCTTATTATAAATTGTCATTCAAATTATAAACTCATAATTTAATCACAAATTTAAACGTATAAACATGCTAATCATAAATTGCAATGTCGATAATAAATTCGCATACTCATCATAAATTGTCAAGAATGACTTGTAATGGATTGTCATGCGGGTAAAAACGTCCATTTGCTTGTAATAGATTGTCATGCGGATTATACGCTCACTTGCTTGTAATTTATTGCCATGCGGGTTATATGTCCACGTGCTTGTAATTTATTGTCATGCGGGTCATACGTCCACTTGCTTGTAATAGATTGTCATGCGGATTATACGTTCACTTGCTTGTAATTTATTGCCATGCGGTGTAATATGTCCACGTGCTTGTAATTTATTGTCATGCGGGTCATACGTCCACTTGCTTGTAATAAATTGTCATGCGGGTTATACACTCACTTGCTTGTAAATAAATTGTCATGGAGGTTATACGTCCACGTTCTTCTAATTAATTGTAAGTAGAGGTTATTACATCGGGCAAGTGTGCCTTTAGTCCATATTGGCACACTTGGTGACTTATTTGCCCGAGGGTTTCAGCCCAAGGCTCATTTGCCCCATGAAATGACCTGTTTATTGCATATGTTCCCTTGCAATTGTTCATACTTTCCAAAAAAAAGCATAAGTTATAAGCTGGCTATCCTTGTTGTTCGATTAGATTATCTAAATCCATCAAGCGATTCGCCAAAGATTTCAACGTCTTCTCGACGGCCATTTTTTGCGATGCGGTTGTCAATTACGTAACGTGTATACGCGCGGACGTTCTACCGTTACTGGACAACAGGTGCGTGATCACGGAAATAGCCTTAATATGGGATTTTGGCAAACTTGGCAAGCGCGCCCATATGGCTTATTGGCACACTTGCTCAAATACGGTATTTTCGCATGTCATATTCAGAAAAAAGAAACGCATTTTTATTACTTATTATAGTAACATATGCGGGGCGTCCGTGGCCGAGTGGTTAAGGTCGTTGACTTCAAACCACTTGCCCCTCACCGCTGTGGGTTCGAGTCCCGACAGGGACTTTGGATTCTTTCATGTGAGGAAGCTATCCAGCTAGCTTACGGAACGTCGGTGGTTCTACTCAGGTGCCCGTTCGTGCCTGAAATAATGCACGGAAGGGCACCTGAGGTCTTCCTCCACCAGTAAAGCTGGAACGTCGCGATATGACCTATACTGTGTCGATGTGACGTAAAACCCAAAACAAAAACAAAAACAAAAAAAAAGTAACATATGCAGTAATGCGGATTATACGCTCACTTGCTTGTAATAAATTGTCATGCGGATTTAACACTCTCTTGCTTGTAATTTATTGTCATGCGGGTTATATATTAACTTGCTTGTAATAAATTGTCATTCGAATTGTAGTCTCACTTGCTTGTAATAAATTGTATTGCACGTTATACGTCCACTTGCTTTTAATAAATTGTCCAGCGGGTTAAACGTCCACGTGCTTGTAATAAATTGTCATGCGGATTATACGCTCAATTGCTTGTATTTAATCGTTATGCGGGTTTTACGTCCACTTGATTGTAATAAATTGTCATGCGAATTATATGCTCACTTGCTTGTAATAAATTGGCATGTGGGCTATACGTCCACTTGCTTGTAAAAACTTGTCATGCGGGTTATACGCTCACTTGCTTGAAATAAATTTCCATGCGAAGTAAACGTCCACATGCTTGTAATTAATTGTCATGCGGATTTAACACTCTCTTGCTTGTAATTTATTGTCATGCGGGTTATATGTTAACTTGCTTGTAATAATTGTCATTTGAATTGTAGTCTCACTTGCTTGTAATAAATTGTATTGCACGTTATACGTCCACTTGCTTGTAAAAACTTCTCATGCGGGTTATACGCTCACTTGCTTGAAATAAATTTCCATGCGAATTAAACGTCCACATGCTTGTAATTAATTGTCTTGCGGATTATACGTCCCCTTGCTTGAATTAAATTGCCATGCGACTTATACGCCCCCAATGTTCACTTGTTGGCAGATTTCATACGATGAAATGCTGGAATAATTATGAAACATGCTAAACATAATTCCTACTCTTATTGTATTTTCAAACGTTTGGCGTTAATGACAATACAGATTGCACGTTTCATATGAATATCATATATCATATTATCCTAAATGACCATATAGATTTATGTTCCTGTTATTATCATAATCTATCTTTTTTCCCGTAGCAATTGGTAATTTAGCAATTGGTAATTACTGGTTAATTTTGGATATTACAGGTAAGTTATCAAGGTAGACTGACCGCCGAGTTATGACCAAAATTAAAGTTGGCGTAAAAACTATATATCATAAACAATGCCATCATGAATTTACAAGTTTGGTTTAATTTTATTTAGGCATGCTCAAGCTTACTCTTTCACATTCTTTTTTAGTTTCATCTTACAATTCATGTATTCGTGTAATTAGGGATAAGGGATCTTAAACTGAAACATTTTAAGCACAAAGTGACCGATACCACTTGGCATTATTCAGTGAAAAATGATATACTTCGAATAAAATAACAGCTAACATGTATTGAACCTACTAAAATCTGGTATCTGAAATCTGAAGTTAATATTCACACACAGTGACATAGTGCAATCATTGAAAGATAAAAATTGGTACTTTTGCAAACTCATGATCGGTAATTAGTTGAAACCACATTGAATTTTGTTACTATAATATATAGTAATATGTGTATTAAAACATTGGATGCTTTCAGAGTATTCCCAGTGGTACAAATAATAAAATACCATTGGTAACGTTAATATTAATAACCATTGGTTACGTTAATTAACATTGGTACCACATGTTGACAGTTTACTTTGAACGGACTTTATAATTGGCAATAAAATAAACAGTTTTAAACAAGTTTTTATTGTTATTTGTATTGTTATAAATAAATTTCATCTAAAAATAACTGTGTGTATTTGCAAATCATATTTTAAATGTTCAATAATTATTCAGCCTAATATGTTGAACTATATTTCATTCAACAATGACAAACAGATCGCGGCGTTATAAGTAAGACCACTACCATAGCACTAGTCTGTCTGCAAATTAATCTACTAATGGCAAATTTCGTCCGTAAACTTTTGTACCATTTCTATGCCAATGGTGAATAAACCTACCAGCGTTACCAATGGATTTACTCTGCCGAGCAGAGTCTAAAATGAGTTTGCAGCATTGTACGAGTCCATTAGAATCTGTCTTGTACTCAACATTTAATAATGACATCTTTATTTTGACAGGACATTGTCGAATACAATAAGGATTAATTTTACTCTGAAAACGAGTGAGTACAATACATGTATTGATAAAATACGATTTTTAAAACTCGGAAAATTAAAAAGAAAAAAAAATGGAATACATTAGTGTGGAAAAATGAAAACAAGGCAAAATTGATAAGATTGGTTATATTAGGTGATCACATGACGCAAATGCTAAAAGTCCATTGGTTACACTTTATAAGGTTTAAATAAGAGTTATGTAATTTCATTGGTTTTATATCCAGAAATGAAAAATGTATTTTTAATAACAAAATTGATGATTCATAAGAACTGTGTGGAAATAAAATAACTGTTACTGTTTATTACTATCTATTATTTACAGAATTATTCGTAATATATCAAGCTCTTTATCACTCGTGTCCTGGCCGAACTTTTCAAGATATATTATTATTCTTTGAAACTAGATACATTTATTTGATATTGTTGTATGTAGATATGAAAGAAAACATCAGTTCCTAAGTAAACACAATTCATACTTTCGCTATCTATTGTAATCAGGTATTTGTTGTGCTCTTATCATTTCTTGTATATATTCTTTATCAATCATCTATACGGAACGCTTCGGATCAGATGCTGGCTAAAGATAAATGCACTCTCTTGATTGTTTTACCATAAACGAATTTATAAAAAAAAGATCAGATTGAAAGTGTTTGTGTAATATAGTTTGAGACTGGAAATGTTTGATCGTATCTTACTAATATAGCTGTGTTGTAATGCTATTGCATGTTGTAAGCATGCAAAAGCACTGTATTACTTTTCATCTGTATTTTAGCACGAGCATAAAGGATTTTAGGTAATTTAAATTTGAATGTTATTATTTCAGAGTCATATGATCCGTCAACTGGCACAAGTCATAGTGAGTGGCATCAACAGCAGACCTCTACCCAAACTTCTACCCAGTCTTTCACGCCAGAAACTCCGCCGTCCAGACAGTCTGACCAATATGGCAATTATAATCGTCTGATTAAAGCCTTCCCCGAACAGGAGAAACCTGAAAGGAAACCCGTGGAGCAAGGGGATTATAACCGTAGGATTAGGGCGTGGCCAGAGCAACAGGACACTCCTCCCGAGAGAACCGTCGAGTTTGGTGACTATAATCGTAAAATAAAGGCGTGGCCAGAGTCTGGACAATCAACTTTACCGAAACAATCCTCTCAGCAGACGAACATTAGTGTTCAGTCCAGTTACTATAGTCTTCCGCGCGGTTTTAAAGCTGGCGGTTCTAATCCTAAACATGTTGTTCAGCAACGTCATCAGCAAATACGACAAGTTTATAATCAACAAGAACAGTTGCCTGGGTGTGATTTATGACATGTGTAGCTGTAATGTTTAGCTGGACGTATGGTTACATGTTTTCACTTTTATATAACAAAATTAATCTCAAAACCAATTTTCTTTTAAATAAGACGTGCTTCTGAAACGTCCGGGTAATGACCTATTTTATCGACAATGCTCAGTCATTATTTCTGAAAATCGGTGAACAAAGAAATATTGTAACAATAATATTGGAGGTTTGAAAGTAAAAAGCTTTTCCCATGAATTTTCCTCATCGCAGTATATCAGAAACTCCGCGACACGTTCTCCTACATTCCACACACAACTTAGAATTCTCGACGTAGCGAAAACGTGATAGCAGTTCGTACCTGGAAAATATATCACCTGATCTTCTGTCGAGCTAGTGCAGCTCTGTTTGCCAAGGACATTGTGTAGGTGTTTTTTTCCTTTGTATCTTACCGTACTCATCCATTTAACAGCACCTACTATTGTTTGCGGTATTGTCATGTTTTCTTGCGAGAAAACGAAATGATTTAAGATTTTCTTATGGTGAGAAATGGAGTTAGTTAACTTATTTTATGTTAGTTAGCAAAGTCATCTTTTTGAATCTGTTGAGACTTGTAAAAACCAAAATTGGGGCAAACACATCAAGATTTTTATAGCCATTACTTATGTAAGGGAAATAAAAATTTTAAAGTAGGCGGTAGGTGAAACACATTTATGGGTTTATAGTAAAATCTCGGTGTATAACTTTCTATTGGATGAATTTTAAAAATTATCACCTTGCAATCTAGTCTCTATCGGACACATTGTGACGTAGGAACTTTTTGAATATAAAATGTATATAAAATTCGAACATTCAATAACATTTACAATTCCTTAGCCACCCTTTGTGTTTAATACGTTATAGTGTTATTTTTTTGTTAGAAATTATTTTTGGGTTCTTTGTGAAGGTATTGTTTTGAAGTTTTTTTATTATTATTTTAAATGTTTTGACGATTATATTTATAGCAGGATATTTAAGGGAATGTAATTTTATTCATTATTTTCATTAATAATATGTGTAAGTAAGGTAGGGGGATTGCTTGTCGTGTAAAGTGAAAATGTACATGTTAACCTGTTGACCTGGCGATATGTGGACAATATGACAATTTCTCCCTGGCCTTGCGATATACAAAGTCTAAGCACGAGTTTCAGATTTGTGTTTCAATCACTCGTGTTGTCGTCTGTCCCATGTTTTCGAATATTTCGGATGAACCGATGATGGGTTACGATTCACGTTGCTTGTTTGTTCTTGTTTTAAACTTGTAACGCTGATTGGTCGATAGATCAGACGCTGACCTAGTTTGGACGTTTTTATAAGCGGGAAGCTGATTGGTCGAAAGACTAGAACGTTTTTAAAAAGTTTTAAAGCTGTTGGGGTCAAATTAAAAATCAAAAAGTTTGACCCTAGTTTAAACGTTTTAAAAAAGTTTAAAAAAAGACTTTTTTTTTTCGTCTATTTGTTGAAAAAACATTGGGGGTTTTTAAAGCTCTTTTTAAAGGAGTGCATCAGATCCCTTTTTTTCGTATAACATTAATTTTTTCTTAAAAAGGTGGTAATTTTAATTTTTCCTTAAAAGTGTAAGCATAAAAGTTGTATATTTTATGTAAAAAATTTTAAATTTATTTAAATTTCTTTTTTCTTTTTTTCTCTTTTGAAAAATTTAAAAATTTCCCCAAAAAATACCATAGTCTTCCACGTGCTATATTTATGTTATTTATATGTAATGATATTTATACACGTGTTAATTTAATAAAGGATTGTTAATTAAGTGCAATAATCACGTATATGTAGGGTGTGGTGAAAATAAAGATTGAAAATGCTGTACTGAATGAGGCAATTTTGATCAACCAGTTTTCATTAAATAAAGGTAAAAAAAACAGTATTGCTTGTTCTTTTTTTAACAGCTTCAGAGATTTATAATTCCAAAATGACTTTGTACCACAGTTTGCAACAAGTCTTCAAAAAGCATTTTCTTACAGAATGTAAATAAAAAATGTACGTTAATTAGTCCAGTGTGCTGACCTCTGCTGACTCAACCAACATGGTTTCTAAAAGTAATAATAATAAAAAAATATATGTATAGTAAAATAAAGACTCGAAACTTATCAACCATTTCCGTCATACCTCCGGCAAACAGGTATGTGAAGTTGGCTTGTACATTGTACATCGTAGTTCAGCTAGTAATTCGCCAATATTTGAATTTACTAGCTAGTAGATGGGTATTCAGCGTGTAGTTCGAAAACAAACAAACTAACATACATAATATTTGAATTACTAGCTAGTAGATGGGTATTCAGCGTGTAGATCGAAACAAAACAAACTAACATACATAATATTTGAATTACTAGCTAGTAGTTGGGTATTCAGCGTGTAGTTCGGACCAAACACATCGCCAGCATACACAATATTTGAATTACTAGTTAGTAGATCGGTATTCAGCGTGTAGTTCGGAACAAATACACCAGCATACACAATATTTGAATTACTAGCTAGTAGATCGGTATTTCAGCGTGTAGTTCGGACCAGACACACTAACATACATAATATTTGAATTACTAGCTAGTAGATGGGTATTCAGCGTGTAGTTCATACCAAATACACCGGCCATACACAATATTTGAATTACTAGCTAGTAGATCGTATTCAGCGTGTAGTTCGGACCAGTCACATACTAACATACATAATATTTGAATTACTAGCTAGTAGATGGGTATTCAGCGTGTAGTTCGAAACAAACAAACTAACATATACACAATATTTGAATTACTAGCTAGTAGATGGGTATTCAGCGTGTAGTTCGGAACAAACCCACTAGCATACACAATACTTGAATTACTAGCTAGTAGATCGGTATTCAGCGTGTAGTTCGAAACAAACAAACTAACATACATAATATTTGAATTACTAGCTAGTAGATGGGTATTCAGCGTGTAGTTCATACCAATACACCGGCATACACAATATTTGAATTACTAGCTAGTAGATCGGTATTCAGCGTGTAGTTCGGAACAAACCCACTAGCATACACAATATTTGAATTACTAGCTAGTAGATCGGTATTCAGCGTGTAGTTCGAAACAAACAAACTAACATATATAAAATTTGGATTACTAGCTAGTAGTCGGGTATTCAGCGTGTAGTTTGGACCAAAAATACCAGCATACACAATATTTGAATTACTAGCTAGTAGATCGGTATTCAGCGTGTAGTTCATAACAAATACACCAGCATACACAATATTTGAATTACTAGCTAGTAGATCGGTATTCAGCGTGTAGTTCGGACCAGACACACTAACATACATAATATTTGAAGTACTAGCTAGTAGATGGGTATTCAGCGTGTAGTTTCGGAACAAATACACCAGCATACACAATATTTGAATTACTAGCTAGTAGATCGGTATTCAGCGTGTAGTTCGGACCAGACACACTAACATACATAATATTTGAATTACTAGCTAGTAGATGGGTTATTCAGCGTGTAGTTCATACCAAATACACCGGCATACACAATATTTGAATTACTAGCTAGTAGATCGGTATTCAGCGTGTAGTTCGGACCAGTCACACTAACATACATAATATTTGAATTACTAGCTAGTAGATGGGTATTCAGCGTGTAGTTCGAAACAAACAAACTAACATACATAATATTTGAATTACTAGCTAGTAGATGGGTATTCAGCGTGTAGATCGAAACAAACAAACTAACAATACATAATATTTGAATTACTAGCTAGTAGTTGGGTATTCAGCGTGTAGTTCGGACCAAACACACCAGCATACACAATATTTGAATTACTAGTTAGTAGATCGGTATTCAGCGTGTAGTTCGGAACAAAAATACACCAGCATACACAATATTTGAATTTACTAGCTAGTAGATCGGTATTCAGCGTGTAGTTCGGACCAGACACACTAACATACATAATATTTGAATTACTAGCTAGTAGATGGGTATTCAGCGTGTAGTTCATACCAAATACACCGGCATACACAATATTTGAATTACTAGCTAGTAGATCGGTATTCAGCGTGTAGTTCGGACCAGTCACACTAACATACATAATATTTGAATTACTAGCTAGTAGATGGGTATTCAGCGTGTAGTTCGAAACAAACAAACTAACATACACAATATTTGAATTACTAGCTAGTAGATGGGTATTCAGCGTGTAGTTCGGAACAAACCCACTAGCATACACAATACTTGAATTACTAGCTAGTAGATCGGTATTCAGCGTGTAGTTCGAAACAAACAAACTAACATACATAATATTTGAATTACTAGCTAGTAGATGGGTATTCAGCGTGTAGTTCATACCAAATACACCGGCATACACAATATTTGAATTACTAGCTAGTAGATCGGTATTCAGCGTGTAGTTCGGAACAAACCCACTAGCATACACAATATTTGAATTACTAGCTAGTAGATCGGTATTCAGCGTGTAGTTCGAAACAAACAAACTAACATATATAATATTTGGATTACTAGCTAGTAGTCGGGTATTCAGCGTGTAGTTTGGACCAAAAATACCAGCATACACAATATTTGAATTACTAGCTAGTAGATCGGTATTCAGCGTGTAGTTCATTAACAAATACACCAGCATACACAATATTTGAATTACTAGCTAGTAGATCGGTATTCAGCGTGTAGTTCGGACCAGACACACTAACATACATAATATTTGAAGTACTAGCTAGTAGATGGGTATTCAGCGTGTAGTTCGGAACAAATACACCAGCATACAATATTTGAATTACTAGCTAGTAGATCGGTATTCAGCGTGTAGTTCGGACCAGACACACTAACATACATAATATTTGAATTACTAGCTAGTAGATGGGTATTTCAGCGTGTAGTTCATACCAAATACACCGGCATACACAATATTTGAATTACTAGCTAGTAGATCGGTATTCAGCGTGTAGTTCGGACCAGTCACACTAACATACATAATATTTGAATTACTAGCTAGTAGATGGGTATTCAGCGTGTAGTTCGAAACAAACAAACTAACATACACAATATTTGAATTACTAGCTAGTAGATGGGTATTCAGCGTGTAGTTCGAACAAACCCACTAGCATACACAATACTTGAATTTACTAGCTAGTAGATCGGTATTCAGCGTGTAGTTCGAAACAAACAAACTAACATACATAATATTTGAATTACTAGCTAGTAGATGGGTATTCAGCGTGTAGTTCATACCAAATACACCGGCATACACAATATTTGAATTACTAGCTAGTAGATCGGTATTCAGCGTGTAGTTCGGACCAGTCACACTAACATACATAATATTTGAATTACTAGCTAGTAGATGGGTATTCAGCGTGTAGTTCGGAACAAACCCACTAGCATACACAATATTTGAATTACTAGCTAGTAGATCGGTATTCAGCGTGTAGTTCGAAACAAACAAACTAACATACACAATATTTGAATTACTAGCTAGTAGATGGGTATTCAGCGTGTAGTCTGGAACAAACCAATTAGAATACACAATATTTGAATTACTAGCTAGTAGATCGGTATTCAGCGTGTAGTTCGAAACAAACAAACATAACATACATAATATTTGAATTACTAGCTAGTAGATCGGTATTCAGCGTGTAGTTCGGACCAGACACACTAAAATACATAATATTTGAATTACTAGCTAGTAGATTGGGTATTCAGCGTGTAGTTCGGACCAAATACACCATCATACACAATATTTGAATTACTAGCTAGTAGATGGGTATTCAGCGTGTAGTTCATACCAAATACACCGGCATACACAATATTTGAATTACTAGCTAGTAGATGGGTATTCAGCGTGTAGTTCGAAACAAACAAACTAACATACACAATATTTGAATTACTAGCTAGTAGATGGGTATTCAGCGTGTAGTTCGGAACAAACCCACTAGCATACACAATACTTGAATTACTAGCTAGTAGATCGGTATTCAGCGTGTAGTTCGAAACAAACAAACTAACATACATAATATTTGAATTACTAGCTAGTAGATGGGTATTCAGCGTGTAGTTCATACCAAATACACCGGCATACACAATATTTGAATTACTAGCTAGTAGATCGGTATTCAGCGTGTAGTTCGGAACAAACCCACTAGCATACACAATATTTGAATTACTAGCTAGTAGATGGGTATTCAGCGTGTAGTTCGAAACAAACAAACTAACATATATAATATTTGGATTACTAGCTAGTAGTCGGGTATTCAGCGTGTAGTTTGGACCAAAAATACCAGCATACACAATATTTGAATTACTAGCTAGTAGATCGGTATTCAGCGTGTAGTTCATAACAAATACACCAGCATACACAATATTTGAATTACTAGCTAGTAGATCGGTATTCAGCGTGTAGTTCGGACCAGACACACTAACATACATAATATTTGAAGTACTAGCTAGTAGATGGGTATTCAGCGTGTAGTTCGGAACAAATACACCAGCATACACAATATTTGAATTACTAGCTAGTAGATCGGTATTCAGCGTGTAGTTCGGACCAGACACACTAACATACATAATATTTGAATTACTAGCTAGTAGATGGGTATTCAGCGTGTAGTTCATACCAAATACACCGGCATACACAATATTTGAATTACTAGCTAGTAGATCGGTATTCAGCGTGTAGTTCGGACCAGTCACACTAACATACATAATATTTGAATTACTAGCTAGTAGATGGGTATTCAGCGTGTAGTTCGAAACAAACAAACTAACATACACAATATTTGAATTACTAGCTAGTAGATGGGTATTCAGCGTGTAGTTCGGAACAAACCCACTAGCATACACAATACTTGAATTACTAGCTAGTAGATCGGTATTCAGCGTGTAGTTCGAAACAAACAAACTAACATACATAATATTTGAATTACTAGCTAGTAGATGGGTATTCAGCGTGTAGTTCATACCAAATACACCGGCATACACAATATTTGAATTACTAGCTAGTAGATCGGTATTCAGCGTGTAGTTCGGACCAGTCACACTAACATACATAATATTTGAATTACTAGCTAGTAGATGGGTATTCAGCGTGTAGTTCGGAACAAACCCACTAGCATACACAATATTTAAATTACTAGCTAGTAGATCGGTATTCAGCGTGTAGTTCGAAACAAACAAACTAACATACACAATATTTGAATTACTAGCTAGTAGATGGGTATTCAGCGTGTAGTCTGGAACAAACCAATTAGAATACACAATATTTGAATTACTAGCTAGTAGATCGGTATTCAGCGTGTAGTTCGAAAAACAAACAAACTAACATACATAATATTTGAATTACTAGCTAGTAGATCGGTATTCAGCGTGTAGTTCGGACCAGACACACTAAAATACATAATATTTGAATTACTAGCTAGTAGATGGGTATTCAGCGTGTAGTTCGGACCAAATACACCATCATACACAATATTTGAATTACTAGCTAGTAGATGGGTATTCAGCGTGTAGTTCATACCAAATACACCGGCATACACAATATTTGAATTACTAGCTAGTAGATCGGTATTCAGCGTGTAGTTCGAAACAAACAAACTAACATACATAATATTTGAATTACTAGCTAGTAGATGGGTATTCAGCGTGTAGTTCGGACCAAATACACCAGCAGACACAATATTTGAATTACTAGCTAGTAGATCGGTATTCAGCGTGTAGTTCGGAACAAATACACCAGCATACACAATATTTGAATTACTAGCTAGTAGATGGGTATTCAGCGTGTAGTTCGGACCAAATACACCATCATACACAATATTTGAATTACTAGCTAGTAGATGGGTATTCAGCGTGTAGTTCATACCAAAATACACCGGCATACACAATATTTGAATTACTAGCTAGTAGATCGGTATTCAGCGTGTGTAGTTCGAAACAAACAAACTAACATACATAATATTTGAATTACTAGCTAGTAGATGGGTATTCAGCGTGTAGTTCGGACCCAAATACACCAGCAGACACAATATTTGAATTACTAGCTAGTAGATCGGTATTCAGCGTGTAGTTCGGAACAAATACACCAGCATACACAATATTTGAATTACTAGCTAGTAGATCGGTATTCAGCGTGTATTTCAGACCAGACACACTAACATACATAATATTTGAATTACTAGCTAGTAGATGTGTATTCAGCGTGTAGTGCGAAACAAACAAACTAACATACATAATATTTGAATTACTAGCTAGTAGATGGGTATTCAGCGTGTAGTTAGAAACAAACAAACTAACATACATAATATTTGAATTACTAGCTAGTAGTTGGGTATTCAGCGTGTAGTTCGGACCAAACACACCAGCAATACACAATATTTGAATTACTAGCTAGTAGATGGATATTCAGCGTGTAGTTCGGAAAAAATACACCAGCATACACAATATTTGAATTACTAGCTAGTAGATCGGTATTCAGCGTGTAGTTCGGACCAGACACACACTAACATACATAATATTTGAATTACTAGCTAGTAGATGGGTATTCAGCGTGTAGTTCGAAACAAACAAACTAACATACACAATATTTGAATTACTAGCTAGTAGATGGGTATTCAGCGTGTAGTTCGGAACAAACCTTCTAGCATACACAATATTTGAATTACTAGCTAGTAGATCGGTATTCAGCGTGTAGTTCGAAACAAACAAACTAACATACACAATATTTGAATTACAAGCTAGTAGATGGGTATACAGCGTGTAGTTCGGAACAAACCCACTAGCATACACAATATTTGAATTACTAGCTAGTAGATCGGTATTCAGCGTGTAGTTCGAAACAAACAAACTAACATATATAATATTTGGATTACTAGCTAGTAGTTGGGTATTCAGCGTGTAGTTCGGACCAAAAATACCAGCATACACAATATTTGAATTACTAGCTAGTAGATCGGTATTCAGCGTGTAGTTCATAACAAATACACCAGCATACACAATATTTGAATTACTAGCTAGTAGATGGGTATCCAGCGTGTAGTTCGGACCAGACACACTAACATACATAATATTTGAAGTACTAGCTAGTAGATGGGTATTCAGCGTGTAGTTCGGAACAAACCCACTAGCATACACAATATTTGAATTACTAGCTAGTAGATCGGTATTCAGCGTGTAGTTCGAAACAAACAAACTAACATACACAATATTTGAATTACTAGCTAGTAGATGGGTATTCAGCGTGTAGTTCGGAACAAACCCACTAGCATACACAATATTTGAATTACTAGCTAGTAGATCGGTATTCTGCGTGTAGTTCGAAACAAACAAACTAACATACATAATATTTGAACTACACGCTGAATACCGATCTACTAGCTAGTAATTCAAATATTGTGTTTGCTAGTGGGTTTCTTTCGAACTACACGCTGAATACCGATCTACTAGCTAGTAATTCAAATATTGTGTCTGCTGGTGTATTTGGTCCGAACTACACGCTGAATACCCAACTACTAGCTAGTAATTCAAATATTATGTATGTTAGTTTGTTTGTTTCGAACTACACGCTGAATACCGATCTACTAGCTAGTAATTCAAATATTGTGTATGCCGGTGTATTTGGTATGAACTACACGCTGAATACCCATCTACTAGCTAGTAATTCAAATATGTGTTTATGATGGTGTATTTGGTCCGAACTACACGCTGAATACCCATCTACTAGCTAGTAATTCAAACATTATGTATGTTAGTGTGTCTGGTCCGAACTACACGCTGAATACCGATCTACTAGCTAGTAATTCAAATATTATGTATTTTAGTTTGTTTGTTTCGAACTACACGCTGAATACCGATCTACTAGCTAGTAATTCAAATATTGTGTATGCCAGTGTATTTGGTATGAACTACACGCTGAATACCCATCTACTAGCTAGTAATTCAAATATTGTGTATGATGTGTATTTGGTCCGAACTACACGCTGAATACCCATCTACTAGCTAGTAATTCAAATATTATGTATGTTAGTGTGTCTGGTCCGAACTACACGCTGAATACCGATCTACTAGCTAGTAATTCAAATATTGTGTATGCTAGTTGGTTTTGTTCCAGACTACACGCTGAATACCCATCTACTAGCTAGTTAATTCAAATATTATGTATGTTAGTTTTTTGTTTGTTTCGAACTACACGCTGAATACCGATCTACTAGCTAGTAATTCAAATATTGTGTATGCTAGTTGGTTTGTTCCAGACTACACGCTGAATACCGATCTACTAGCTAGTAATTCAAATATTGTGTATGCCAGTGTATTTGGTATGAACTACACGCTGAATACCCATCTACTAGCTAGTAATTCAAATATTGTGTATGATGGTGTATTTGGTCCGAACTACACGCTGAATACCCATCTACTAGCTAGTAATTCAAATATTATGTATGTTAGTGTGTCTGGTCCGAACTACACGCTGAATACCGATCTACTAGCTAGTAAATTCAAATATTGTGTATGCTAGTTGGTTTGTTCCAGACTACACGCTGAATACCCATCTACTAGCTAGTAATTCAAATATTATGTATGTTAGTTTGTTTGTTTCGAACTACACGCTGAATACCGATCTACTAGCTAGTAATTCAAATATTGTGTATGCTAGTTTGGTTTGTTCCAGACTACACGCTGAAATACCCATCTCTACTAGCTAGTAATTCAAAATATTGTGTATGTTAGTTTGTTTGTTTTCGAACTACACGCTGAATACCGATCTACTAGCTAGTAATTTAAATATTGTGTATGCTAGTGGGTTTGTTCCGAACTACACGCTGAATACCAATCTACTAGCTAGTAATTCAATTATTATGTATGTTAGTGTGACTGGTCCGAACTACACGCTAAATACCGATCTACTAGCTAGTAATTCAAATATTGTGTATGCCGGTGTATTTGGTATGAACTACACGCTGAATACCCATCTACTAGCTAGTAATTCAAATATTATGTATGTTAGCTTGTTTGTTTCGAACTACACGCTGAATACCGATCTACTAGCTAGTAATTCAAGTATTGTGTATGCTAGTGGGTTTGTTCCGAACTACACGCTGAATACCCATCTACTAGCTAGTAATTCAAATATTGTGTATGTTAGTTTGTTTGTTTCGAACTACACGCTGAATACCCATCTACTAGCTAGTAATTCAAATATTATGTATGTTAGTGTGACTGGTCCGAACTACACGCTGAATACCGATCTACTAGCTAGTAATTCAAATATTGTGTATGCCGGTGTATTTGGTATGAACTACACGCTGAATACCCATCTACTAGCTAGTAATTCAAATATTATGTATGTTAGTGTGTCTGGTCCGAACTACACGCTGAATACCGATCTACTAGCTAGTAATTCAAATATTGTGTATGCTGGTGTATTTGTTCCGAACTACACGCTGAATACCGATCTACTAACTAGTAATTCAAATATTGTGTATGCTGGTGTGTTTGGTCCGAACTACACGCTGAATACCCAACTACTAGCTAGTAATTCAAATATTATGTATGTTAGTTTGTTTGTTTCGAACTACACGCTGAATACCCATCTACTAGCTAGTAATTAAAAATATTATGTATGTTAGTTTGTTTGTTTCGAACTACACGCTGAATACCCATCTACTAGCTAGTAATTCAAATATTGGCGAATTACTAGCTGAACTACGATGTACAATGTACAAGCCAACTTCACATACCTCCGGCAAACAGCGAAATTTTTCCAGATCATATTTTAACCAAGTCTGACAGACACTCCACTTGAACTTTTCAGAAGTATATAAAAGTGTCTAACTATATGTTCTCTAATTAAATGTCAGTTAATAGTACATCTTAATCATTTACCCTATACTTAACCGTAAATTTGATATATATTTTCATATTAATTATAACTAACAGGAGATTCTACTTTATTTTTTAATATTTAAACAAGATTTATTTAACTACTTATAACTTGCTCACTTATAATTGTAATTAATTCATACCTTTTGTTAAAGAGCATAAGCAGGTTGTCCATAACTTGATTACAAAGGATTACTGAATATTCATATTCACGAAGTAAAGTATTCAAGCACGAGTTGCTTCGTGCATTATCTTGTGTGCATTCAGATCTAACTCGGTTCTTACACTGAACAAATGATATTTATCTACAAGTATATCCGAACAAATTAATGGCAGCTATATTATAAAAAAAGTTTTTATACCCCCGCACAACAAAGTTGTAAGGGGGGTATACTGGAATCAGCTTGTCCGTCCGGTCTATCCGTCGGCCGTCCGTCGGTTTTTCCTTGTCCGCCCAATAACTTAAGATTCCTTTGACCCACAGTCTTCATATTTGGCATGGAGGTTAGTCATGACTAGTAGATGACCCCTATTGATTTTGAGGTCACTGGGTCAAAGGTCAAGGTCACAGGGGCTTTGACTAAAAAAAGCTTGTCCGCCCAATAACTTAAGAAACCTTTGACCCACAGTCTTCATATTTGGCATGGAGGTTAGTCATGATTAGTAGATGTCCCCTATTGATTTTGAAATCACTGGATCAAATATCAAGGTCACAGGGGCCTTGACTATAAAAAAAACTTGTCCGCCCAATAACTTAAGAAACCTTTGACCCGCAGTTTTCATATTTGGCATGGAGGTTAGTCATGATTAGTAGATGAAATTCAGCAGACTTAATGGTATTCATTTTCGAATCATTTTTCTTGACTAAATCTATATTTGTATACCGAGGGAGGAAACAGGATCAATTCATTATATTCTCCTCGTGTCAAATTAAAACCAGGTCTTCACACAACTGAAAAAGTCACTGTCTCCATTGTTTAAACATTTATAAAACATTATCATGAATCTATAAATCAATAAGAAATTAAATTGTAACGATAGTTTTGATTTGAAACATAGAAATTTTTGGTATGAATGGCGGAAAAGAAGTATTATCTACTTACCCGTGATCTATGTCAGAATGGCATTATAGGTTGGTAAATTGATTATAACGTAAATCACGAAACCACATTATTGTTTTGACTTCGGTATGTATCCGCCTAAAGTGAAATGGTAGAATAATAAGGAAATGAGATAATTACACAAAAAGTAAAAAGCAAATGTTTGTCGCTAATCAACAGGCCACATTGTGGCGCCGTTATATGTCGCAACGGCGCTAAATGTCGCACTTACCGCTAAATGTCGCACCTATACCGCTAAATGTCGCAACTGCCGCTAAATGTCGCAAAATCATTTGTCGTTAAATGTCGCAATGTTAACGTTAAATGTCGCATGAATTTCCGCTACCGTTAAATGTCGCAACACTACCGTTAAATGTCGCAAGATATAAATTCATGTTAAAATCATGATTAAAAGTAGTAGTATTTTAATTTAAAACGCTCTCATACTTATTTTTACTGTAATAGCCATTTAACAAAAAGTATCTTTGTTTTAATTGTTTTCTTTTATGAACCTAAATATCGAGGATTTGAGCTGCTATATATTGTAATATTGACGCTAGAAAGCGTATTTTAGAAAGATAAACTGACTTTTTACCAAATGACTGATGTCAACGTGGTCAGTCAGTTTTATTCTCATAAACTTGAACAGGAAGCATCGGTGCATTACCAGGGCGTCGCCGACACAGTACCGGCATCACCAATAGCATTACCGTGGCAAAAACGGCGATGGTCGGGATGGACCGTGATGAAACCGTGTCTTGTCGGGTTTCCACCGGAATCAAGCGGGAATACACCGATTTAGCATCGGCGCTTATCGTATATATCCGGTGCTATTTTGGGTTCTGAACCGGGAATACACCTGGGCTCTGTCGGGGATGTGTAAACGCAATTTGATTTCTCAGAAAAACACCACGGAACACCTCGGTTCACCAGCTTAAGACACAGTAGCGATACCGTGGCCATTACCGGGACAGTGTTAATTTGGGCTTTATCAAACGGAACCTGCAACATTTTCAATTTTGCCGTTTTGGACTTTCTTTAGGGGTTCTTTTTTCTCTATTTTATCAATGACTGATGTTCCTCAACACACATCTGAACAACTTAAGTATTCAAGGAAAATATAGCACTCAAACCCACTGATCCGGGGCCCAAAGACCAAACAATTTTCATACAGTAAACCAGTGACATAACAATTAAGCTGATGCTTATGAAAGATTATACTTGAATGTCGAATATGATATCATTTAATTGTGGTTACTTTGTTTCGCTAATATGTTTGTTAATACAACCGCAGCCAATGCATTTAAATTTAATAGACTACAATTTACAGTTAATTTCAACATGATAAAAGTTCAAATCTTATGTTTACTTGTAGCGTATCGTTGGGTTTTGACATTGCCTTGTTTTGAAATGTTCAACGGGTTTCCAAATGCAATCACTTATGACTTGCATACTTAAGGGAATTAGGCGGCGGAAACTGATATGTGTTTGATGTTTGATATGATTGTATATCATATGTCATTACTTTCAGCTATTGTTTAACACAATCAAAAGGTATGAGGGGCCTCCGTGACCAAATAACAGCTAACTATTTACTCCCGAGAAATGTATTAATGAAAAGCTAAACGTGTCGGCGTTGGTTAACCTTTTTGGTTATGTTTTCGATTATGTTTTCGCCTTGATTAACCTTTTGGTTACGGCTTATTGCTAAAAAATTCAAACATATTCACTTAAAACATAAACTACTTATTTTATATAAAAGTAAAATGCATTTCTAAAGGAATGAA